>NC_041385.1:150051594-150174946 GCF_002162155.2 Triticum dicoccoides
TCGGGCAGCAGCTGATTAATTACTCCGCCTTGTACGGCCTCTGCCACGCAACAAGAGCCACCGCTTTACGTCCGACAGATGAGACGCATGCGCGAGGTGTGCAAATTCCGTGCATGCATATTGTATTTGTATGCACATAGAGAACCAGATCATCTAGAAGAAAGGTGGTATCCGGTCGGCGGTCCACTAGGATCTAAGTTTTAGACTTTACGTTGCTGCTCGTATTTTTAAAATTTATTTTAGACCTTTTGATGATGTGTGTCCAGTGGAAGGATACGTTATCACCGACTATAAAGGTGTCTGCGACTACTACGTTAATCTTTAGATGGTGTGTTGACTCAGTTTTACGGAGGTAACCATAGGTGTGCTTGTGTGTGTTGTAAGTGAATGTATATATGTATGAGTGTCTGCTTTTGCATTGTTTTAGAAAAACATATTGTTACAAGTTGTTTGTTTCGCCAATTCTTGCCCGTCACTTATTTACGATGTAAACAGAAAATGTTACAAGTGTTTGTTGCCTTGCCTCCCTAATTGTATTCCTTTGTGAACAGATACAGGCTACCTGTCGATCGATACAGCCCACCCCGCACCACTAAGGGTGTTTTAGTAGGGTGCATGGAGAGTGCATGAGGTCAAAATTTTGCAATTCGACCCACTTTTGCTTGTTTGGTAGAGTGCATGGGCTCACCTGAACTATGTCCATCTGATGCATAAAAGGGTCCTCATCCCTACCCATATCATGCACCCCAGACAGGGTGCATCGAAGCAGCCATGCTGGCCTGACCCTCGTCTCCACCCACCAGACCACTTCCAGATATGTTTAAATTATCAAAAAATGTTCATAATTCTATTTTTTGCTTAAATTTTCAAAAAATATTCAGAATTTCAAAATTTGTTAAAATTTTCAAAAATGTTCAGAAGCAAATTTTGTTTAATTTTTTGAAAATGTTTAGAATTTTAAAATTGTTTAAATTTTTTAAAATGTTCAGAATTTTGAATTTTCAAAAGAAATCCAGAATTTTTAAAAACAAGTTTTCAATAAATGTTTAAATTTTCAAAAAAATGTTCAGAATTTCAAATTTCGTATTAATTTTTATAAAATATTCAAAATTTTAAAAAAAATATCAAAATATAAAATATGTTTGAATTTTTAAAAAATATTTAAATTTACAAAAAAAAACAGCATGTCTAAACACATGCAGGCTGCCAAACAAAGTCTTAACTCAGCATGTCTCGGCGCATACATCACTGCCAAACAAGGGCAACTGCATGAACTCAGTATGTCTACACTCAGCGTGGATGAGAGAAGAACAATTAGGCTAGGTCCATACATGCTACCAAATACACCCTAATGGTTACGTTACCACCCATGAGCCCATCCTCCTCCTCCCACGACTTCCTCCTCTCCAGAGTTGACTCTCTCTCTCTCCTCAATCTATCCAGCACTATCGCCTCCCCTCGATCTCCTCCAAGGGCAGTGCCACCACCTCCCCCTCGATGCCCTCCGAGTGCAGCACCGTCAGTCCCACTCCCTTCCTCGATCCCCTCTGAGTGCAGCGTCGCCGCTTCCCCTCGACCCTCTCCTCCCGTCACCGGGAACTACCTGCATTACCACGCCACAGCCAAACAAGTTTTGATATTTCCATTACGGCGCTATTAAACCCTATAATTTGACTCCCTTTAAGTTTAAATTACCATTCCTCAAAACAAACACCTCTTAGTTTCTTTAAAATAAAATTATATGCTCAGCTACGCTTTTGGATATGTAGCCAAAGCCAACTAGGCATTCATTTTGGAAACATTATGTACGATGTTGACTGCCGTAGATTGCCGCTAAATAGCATAGGACAGTAAGAGCATCTCCACTCGTTCGCCCCCCTAGGGGCTTGAAATAGCGCCGCCTGGGGGCGCACCGGCGAAAAAATCGACATGGGGCCGATCGGTTTTCCAACCGCCGCCGCAGATGCCGTTTTTGGAAAACTAAATTCGGCCGAAATTCGGCAAAACGGAACACAAATTCGGCTAAACTAGGCGATTTCGTTGATGTTTGTACAAAAACTGAAAACATAAATTAAAATACAACTAAACACTACTAAAAACAACACGATACTAAAGTCGTCCCCGCCGCCCGCCTTCTACATGCCGAGCATCCTGTACATCTTGATGGTGTAGTCTCCGCTGCCGTCGTCGTTGTGGAAGTCCTGGATTAGGGGGTCCTCGGACAGCCAGACTATATGCTTATGCCGGACTGTTGGACTATGAAGATGCAAGATTGAAGACTTCGTCCCGTGTCCGGGTGGGACTCTCCTTTGCGTGGGAGGCAAGCTTGGCAATTCGGATATGTAGATTTTCTTCTATGTAACCGACTCTGTGTAACCCCTCCGGTGTCTATATAAACCGGAGGATTTAGTCTGTAGGACAAGAACAACCATCATCATAGGCTAGCTTCTAGGGTTTAGCCTCTACGATCTCATGGTAGATCAACTCTTGTATTACTCATATCATCAAGATCAATCAAGCAGGAAGTAGGGTATTACCTCCATAGAGAGGGCCCGAACCTGGGTAAACATTGTGTCCCCCGCCTCCTGTTACCATTAGCCTTAGACGCAGAGTTCGGGACCCCCTACCCGAGATCCGCCGGCTTTGACACCGACATTGGTGCTTTCATTGAGATTTCCACTGTGTCGTCGCGGTAAGGCTTGATGGCTCCTTCAATCATCCGCAGTGATGCAATCTAGGGTGAGGTCTTCCTCCCCGGACAGATCTTCATATTCGGCGGCTTCGCACTGCGGGCCAACTCGCTTGGCCATCTAGAGCAGATCGATAGCTATGCCCCTGGCCATCAGGTCGGGTTTGGAAGCCTGAACTACACTGCCGATATCCACGGAGACTTGATCTTCAACGGATTCGAGCCCATAGCAGGTGCGCCATACAGTCACGATGAGCATGACTTAGATCTGCCATCGGACGGCATTCAAGAGATCACACCTGCAGCTGCCCCGACTCTAAATCCGGAGCAGATCGTGCCATCCGAGGACGGGTGGATGGACCCCGCCACGAAGGCCGCATACTCATTGGCGATAGAGCCGAACACAGACTTCGCCTCCAATGAGGACTGTGTCATCAGACCCTCGGACTCGTCTCCGGCCATAGGCTCCAAACCGCGTGCATCCGTGCCTATCGAATCTGATTGGTCGCCGATCATGGAGTTTACCTCCACGGATATTTTTTGGCACTCGCCCTTGGGCGACGTGCTGAACTCGTCAAAATCTTTCTCCCTATCAGGAGACTCTTGGCCGAGCTATGTCCGGCTTGAGTGGGAAGCGGATGATGAAGAAATTCATTACCCACCCACCACCCACTTAATAGCCATTGTCGACGACTTAACCGACGTGCTTGATTTCGACTCCGAAGACATCGACGGTATGGACGACGATGCCGGAGAAGAACAGGAACCACTGCCCACACGGCGCTGGACAGCCACCTCATCATATGATTTATATATGGTTGACACACCCAAAGAAAGCAATGGCAACGAGGCAACGGACGATAATCCCCTTGAGAAGCAATCTAAGCGCCAGCGTCAGCGGCGCCGCTCTAAGCCCTGCCATAGCAAGAATAGTGATACTGGCACAAGAGACAATAGCAATCCAGACGATGCCGAAGACGAAAACAATCCCGCCCAGCCAAGCTTGGAGCAAGCCGGACGGGAGGATGGGCAAGCTAGCCCTGATGAACGTGCAATGGATGGAGACTCAGAGGACGACAATTACATGCCTCTCTCCGAAGATGAGGTGAGCCTCGACGACGAAGAGTTTATCGTGGCAGAGGATCCCGTCGAGCAGGAGCGCTTCAAGCGCCGGCTTATAGCCACTGCAAAAAGCCTGAAGAAAAAACAGTAGCAGCTTCAAGTTGAGCAAGATCTGCTAATTGATAGATGGACTGAAGTCTTGGCAGCCGAGGAATACGGACTCGAGCGCCCAACCAAAAGTTACCCGAAGCACAGGTTGTTACCTCAATTCGAGGAGGAGGCACTCAAGCCTACACTACCAGCGCAGGATGCGGCTGACCGGCCACCTCGTGGCCGAGACAAAGCAGCGTATCAGCCCGCACCCCGTCGCCAAACAAATAAAAACACGAAGGCCCGGGGCTACAAGCAGGACCTGCAAGACGAACTGGAAAACAAAGCAGGGCAGTCAAGATCGATCTACGGATCAAGGGGCGCGCCCCAACGCGTGACGATGACCGCCACGCCGGATATACTAAATACAAATCCGGCCGGGCTGAATACAACAAACCAGACTCATTTGAGTTGCGTCATGATATAACCCGACATAGAGGCACCGCACACCCCCTGTGCTTCACTGATGAAGTAATGGAGCATGAATTCCCAGAAGGGTTTAAGCCCGTGAATATCGAGCACTACGATGGGACTACAGACCCCGCGGTATGGATAGAAGATTTCCTTCTCCACATTCACATGGCCCGTGTCGATGATCTACATGCCATCAAGTACCTCCCACTAAAACTCAAGGGACCGACTCGGCATTGGCTGAATAGTTTGCCGGCAAACTCTATTGGAAGTTGGGAGAACCTGGAAGACGCATTCCTGGATAACTTCCAGGGCACTTATGTGCTACCACTGGATGCTGATGATTTAAGTAATATAACCCAACAACCCGGAGAGTCATCCAGGAAATTCTGGACTCGGTTTCTAACTAAAAAGAACCAAATTGTCGACTGTCCGGATGTTGAGGCCCTAGCAGCCTTTAAGCATAACATCTGCGATGAGTGGCTTGCCCGACACCTCGGCCAAGAGCAGCCGAAGTCCATGGCAGCCCTCACGACACTCATGACCCGCTTTTGTGCGGGCGAGGACAGCTGGTTGGCTCGTAGCAATAGCACATCAAGAAATCATGGCACCTCAGACGTCAAAGATAGCAACGGCAAGCCCCGATGCAACAGACACAAGCGTCGCAATAATGGCGATAACACCGAAGACACGGTCGTCAATGCTGGATTCAGTGGCTCTAAGTCCAGTCAGCGGAAAAAGCCATTTAAAAGAAACAATCCGGGGCCGTCCAGTCTGGACCGCATACTCGATCGCTCATGTCAAATTCACGGCACCCCCGATAAACCAGCCAACCACACCAACAGAGAATGTTGGGTGTTTAAACATGCCGGCAAGTTGAATGCCGAAAACAAGGAAAAGGGGTTGCATAGTGATGACGACGAGGAACCCCGGCTGCCGAACACAAAAGGACAAAAGAAATTTTCACCCCAAGTAAAAATGGTAAATATGATATACACAACCCATATTCCCAAGAGGGAGCGGAAGCGCGCACTAAGGGACGTATACGCGATGGAGCCAGTTGCCCCAAAGTTCAACCCATGGTCTTCTTGTCCGATCACCTTCGACCACAGGGACCATGCGACCAGTATCCGTCATGGCGGCTCGGCCGCGCTGGTCCTCGACCCCATCATTGACGGATTCCACCTCACACGAGTCCTCATGGACTGTGGAAGCAACTTGAACCTGCTCTATCAGGATATAGTGCGCAAAATGGGCATCGATCCCTCAAGGATCAAACCCACCAAAACCACCTTCAAAGGTGTCATACCAGGTGTAGAGGCCTTTTGCATGGGCTCAATCACAGTGGAAGTAGTCTTCGGATCTCCGAACAACTTCCAAAGCGAGGAGTTAATCTTCGATATTGTCCCCTTCCGCAGTGGCTATCATGCACTACTAGGATGAACCTCATTTGCCAGATTCAATGCGGTGCCACATTATTCCTACCTCAAGCTCAAGATGCCAGGACCTCGCAGGGTTATTACAGTCAATGGAAACATAGAGCGCTCCCTCCACACGGAGGAGCACACTGCAGCCCTCGCAGCAGAAGTACAGAGCAGCCTTTTTAGGCAGACCTCCAATTCGGCAATAAAGCCCCTGGACACCGCTAAGAGAGTCCGAAGTACTCTGCAACAGGATCGTCCAACACGTCCAGAGCTCGCCTAGCAATTCGGCCTCCGCCCTATTCCCAGGCAAGCGGTGAAATTTGCACCACGTGTACATAATTACGCACTTAAAATACCATGGGCGTGGACGGAGGCACAGCTAGAATGCGGTCCACAATGCGGCTCGGCCGCCCCAGGATCCGTACACCTTCACCCCTTTTCTTTCTCTTAGGTCCCTATTTTCTGGAGGCTCTTCCGATAGCCTGATTATTGGACCTATCACGGGACGGAAACACCAAGGAGGCAAGGAGCTTCAACGTACAAGGGAATCCCCAGGTGGTCTCTGATAAACGATCACTATACCTATTTTACATACCCGCACGTAGCTCGCTCTTGGTTAGGACATGTCAAATAGTCCTATTTCGCTTATCGCACTACTTGTATACATACGCCTTGACGTATTATTCAAATAAACAATGGAAAATAATGTACAGCGTCAGCTTATTATTACATTTCTTTATCTTTTTCCTTGACTATTTATTTATTACAAATTGCACACGTACATTCTTGTACAATTCAGTTCGCCAGGGGCTTCAGTGCACCCCATAACACGGCAAGAAAAGTCTGAACACTTTCGACAGTGCGGCACCCCGAACTTATAGCATTATATGCATCAGCTCCGAATCATGTCTTGGGTCAATAGTTGGGTTTGCCCGGATCCCATGTTTTGCTGCCTTACGTTCCGCTATATAGTCTAAGGTGGCACAGGGAGAACTACTGCGGTTGTGTCCCGGTTCTTCCAGACGAGCACCTCAGTAGAGAAAGCCAAAAACTGACTGTCATGATGCAGCAAGAGCTGGTCGCTGTTCGAGAGGTTTCAAATCCTTAAAGATTTTTTCCGCTTCAGGCGAGGAATCGGTCTTTGCCCGATTTAGGCGTGTATAGTGCCCCAAGTTCGGCCTTCCGAATACCAGGGGCTACGCCAAAATTTAAAATTATAGAACTTCTATGGCTAAGTGAGAGTGATAAAGCTGTATAGTCTGATTGCCTTGTTCGTTGCGCTAAACACCTCCTTAAAGGACCAAATATTTGGATAAAGAGTGTTTAGATTTATCCCGAACACCCATGTACTAGTTACATGGGGGCAGAAGCCGACGACTGGCCAACTCTCAGATTTTATAAGCGGACGCACAGAAGGTAAAATTTTAAATCAGCAAAGCGCTATATTGCGCAAATGAACTTGTTTTCATATTACAGGATCAAATGAGTACATTCACTCAAAAATTACATCCTTAGCACATTGCTCCGCCACAAGGCGGGAGCCCTTCAGGACACTGTCATAATACTTTTCGGGGTGGCGGTGCTCCTTGCCCTTCGGTGGCCCCTCCGTCATCAGCTTCTCGGCATCCATCTTCGCCCAGTGCACTTTTGCGCGGGCGAAGGCCATGCGCGCACCTTCAATGCAAAATAACCGCTTTATGACTTCAAGTCGCGGGCAGGCATTTACAAGCCGCTTTACTAGGCCGAAGTAGCTACTGGGCAGGGGCTCGGCAGGCCACAGCCAGACTATGAGGTCCTTCATGGCTAGTTCGGCCGCCTTGTGAAGTTCGACCAGTTGCTTCAGCTGGTCGCTCAAGGGCAGCGGACGTTCGGTCCCAATATACTGGGACCAGAATAACTTCTCCGTCGAGCTCCCTTCTTCAGCTCGGTAGAATTCTGCGGCATCAGATATGCTGTGCGGCAGATCTGTGAACGCTCCTGGAGAACTCCAAATTTGGGTAAGTAAAAGGAAAGTCTCCTTCACATGCTTGCTTTGCATAATGAATGCCTTACCCGTCGCAATCTTCTTGGCCGCCTGAATCTCCTGGAGGGCCTTTTGGGCTTCGGCTTTGGCGTCTCGCGCACTCTGGAGGGCCTTAGCAAGCTCGGACTCTTGCATCTTAGAGTCATGCTCCAAGGACTCGTATTTTTGAATGAAATCCTGGAGCTCTTGCTGGACCTCGCTAACCCGAGCCTCTTGCTTCTTGCACTTAGCGCGCTCCCTGGCCGTTTTGTCTTCGGCCTCGGTCAGCACCGTCTTAAGGGCCGCCACTTCGGTCGTGGCCCCTAGTAAAGTTCATGATGCTTTCATTAGCAAAAACACTTTATCCTTTTTAATATATAGACAGGGTATTGTGTACCTTTGTTCTCCTCGAGCTACCTCTTCACGAGACCAAGCTCTCCCTCGGCCCGCTCCAGGTCCCGCTTCAGTATGGAGACCTCCGCAGTACGAGCGGCAGCGGCCAGCAGTGATGCCTGCTTATTCACATAGACATCTTCTGTTAGACTCCTGCGATTTTATTTGATCCTCTGTTTGGCCTTTCTTTCTGAACACCAAACAGAGCATCAGGGGCTACTGTCTATATTGTGATATTTTCTTACAATTTTGTTACTTGCCTCAAAGCCTGTTAGGGGGCTGGCGCAGGCTTCGGTCAATCCGCTTTTGGCGGACCGGACCTTCTCAATCACCACACTCATAAGAGTACGGTGTTCATCATCAATGGAAGCGTCGCGAAGCGCTTCCAGCAAGTTATCTGATGCCTATGGATGGATAGAGGTCATCGGTACAGGTGGCTCGCCCTCCTTAGCAAGGGGCTGCCTGCCTGAGTTCGGAACCACCTGGGGTTCCGGAGCCGTATTCGGCTGGGGGCCAAACTTGTTGCGGCCCCCGTCATCAGAGTCCATGGGGGTCTTCCCCCCCATGTGCCCGGTGATTGGGATCTCGCTTAAGGGCGTCTTGAGAACTGTCTCCTCCTGGTCCGGTATCCTTTGGAACAACACTTCGGTGTCGTCCGCGGGCCTGGGGGAGGAGGCTGTCGGGAGTGAATCGTTGTTCATCGCTGACGGGCCCAGGGACTCCTCCGAAGAGGATACCTCGATGTGGGATTTAGCTAGACTGCATATGCATGTTCGGCATTATAAGAAGGAATAAAGCAAAACATACTGGAAGTATCATAGTGTCTGGATACTTACGACTTAGCCAGGGGCTTGTCCCTGGGCAACCACTCCTCGTTGTTGTAGGTCGTTGTGGTGGAGTGGTCTGGAAGGAAGGTCTTTCCCTTCTAGGACATTCCTGCCTCCCCCTGTGGGGCGGCCTTTCTCTTCTTCTCCCCCCCGGTTGGGGAGGGAGGGATTTCCTCTTCCTCCTCCTCGTCTTCGTGGGAGGAGTGCACCTCGGTGTCTTCGGACGTCGAGTCCGATACAACCTTGCGCCGGAGACCTTTTCTGGTCCCTGCGGCCTTCTTCTTGGCCTTCTTCTCGGCACCTCATAGGGCGCCGGAAACAACATCTTCGTTAAGAGAGACGATGTTGGAACTTCGGGTAGTGGAGCCGGATAGTCAATCTACTCCGCTATCGCTACCCGGTCCTGTTAAATTGGCATGAAGGCTTAGATTCCTCCCGCGAATGTGCTGGGGATAGGCACATCTTGCAAAATATAAAAACTTACCGAATTGGCGGGGCGCTTTGCACTGAGTCCGCGATCTTCGGCTATGGGCGGTGGTACCTCGATGGCCTTGAACAGCACCTTCCAGACATCTTCGTGCGTCATGTCGAAGAGCTCTCGCAGCGTCTGGTGTTCGGCCAGGTCGAACTCCCCCATATTGTAAGCCCGTCTCTGACACGGAAGGATCCGGCGGATGAGCATGACCTGTACCATGTTGACAAGCTTGATTTTCTTGCGTATCATATTTTTGACGCAGGTCTTAAGTCTGGTCAGCTTCATTGATGAGCCCCAGGCTAAGCCCTTCTCTTTCCAGGAGGTGAGACACATGGGGATGCCGGATCAAAATTCAGGGGTCGCTGCCCAGTTGGTGTTGCACGGCTCGGTCATGTAGAACCACCCCAATTGCCACCCCTTCACGGTCTCCACAAAGGATCCTTCGGGTCAGGTGACATTGGGCATCTTGCCCACCATGGCGCCTCTGCACTCCGCTTGCTGGCCAATCACCACCTTTGGCTTCACGTTAAACGTCTTCAGCCATAGGCTGAAGTGGGGCGTAATGCAGAGGAAGGCCTCGCACACGACGATAAATGTCGAGATGTTGAGGATGAAATTGGGGGCCAGATCATGGAAGTCCAGCCCGTAGTAGAACATAAGTCCGCGGACGAATGGGTGGAGGGGGAATCCCAGTCCGCGGACGAAGTGGGAGAGGAACACTACCCTCTCCTGGGGTTTCGGGATGGGGATGATCTGTCCTTCGGCCGGAAGCCGGTGCGCGATGTTTGCGGACAGGTATCCGGCCTCCCGAAGCTTTGTAATGTCCTCCTCCGTGACAGAGGAGGCCATCCACTTGCCTCCCACTCCGGACATGCTTGAATGACTTTGCGAAGAAGGTGAGAGCTTGGGCGCTAGAGCTCGAACAAGAGAGAATGAATGAGCAAAGGAAGAAGAAGGCGTGGGTGGAAAAGGGGAATCCTTATCTCTTTATAAAGGCGGTAGAAACTGTGCGCCTCCCCACTTGCCTTGTAAACTCGCTTATTCCCCAAGCGCTGTGTTGATGGAGCGGTTGGGTTACCCACACCCGTATTGATGAGAATCCCGTGATAAGGGGACACGATCTCTGCTTCGACAAGACGTGCCAATAAAAATGCCTCGCAATACGTGCAGTAGGAGGTTGAGAAAACTGGTTCACATAATGACCGGGCCACGGCGTGATGTCACGCTATGAAAAATTGTCAGCAGATTAGATTGGTGAAAAATTGTGCTCTCTACGGTGGTATGTGGAATTTGTTTTGTAGAGTAGGACATGATTCATGTGTTCAAAATCTACATTGGAGTATTTGGAGAAGGAACCTTCCTTGCAATGCCGAAGACAATCTGCGCACCGTACTCATCGTCATTGAAGCCTGGTTCAGGGGCTACTGAGGGAGTCCTAGATTAGGGGGTCCTCGGACAGCTGGACTATATGCTTATACCGGACTGTTGGACTATCAAGATGCGAGATTGAAGACTTCGTCCCGTGTCCGGGTGGGACTCTCCTTTGTGTGAAAGGCAAGCTTGGCAATTCGGATATGTAGATTTCCTTCTCTGTAACCGACTCTGTGTAACCCTAACCCCTCTGGTGTCTATATAAACCGGAGGATTTAGTCCATAGGACAAGAACAATCATCATCATAGGGTTTAGCCTCTACGATCTCGTGGTTGATCAACTCTTGTAATACTCATATCATCTAGATCAATCAAGCAGGAAGTAGGGTATTACCTCCATAGAGAGGGCCCGAACCTGGGTAAACATTGTGTCCCCCGCCTCCTGTTACCATTAGCCTTAGACGCACAGTTTGGGACCCCCTACCTGAGATACACCGGTTTTGACACCGACAGTCATCGCCGACGTCCTGTGTGTTGCTGTTGTCCCTGCTGCAACCCTGACCAGCATCGCCGATGCATGGGGGGTTGGACAGCCCGGATGCCTCTTCGTCACTGTCCTCAAGGACGATGATGTCACCCACCTCGTGTCCGCAGCGTCGAGCGGCAATCTCTTCGAGAGCGTCGCGTTGGCGCGCCATCTCCTTGCGGATGTAGTCCTCCCGCCCCCATTTGAGGGCGGTCTCGTCATCGACGGTCTCTTCGTCGGCGGCCATGGCCTCGTGCTCCTTCTTCACAGGGAGCAGCCCCGGCTCGGTCTTTGGCCTGACAAGGCGGGAAGATGGAGGAGAGGGGCCACGGTCAACCTCGTTGATGACGATGGTGCTACCGCGGGTGTGGCGCCTGAGCGGCATCTCCTGTGGCTCCAGCTTGACGGGGCACAGTGTTGGGAATCGTTGGATGGAAAACAAAAAAAATCTACGCACACGCAATGATCTATCCATGGAGATGCATAGCAATGAGGGGGAGAGTGTTTCTACGTACCCTCGTAGACCGTTAGCGGAAGCATTTCACAACACGGCCGATGTAGTCGGATTTTCTTCGCGATCCACCGATCGAGTACCGAACGTATGACACCTTTGAATTCTGCACACATTCAGCTCGGTGACGTCCCTCGCCTTCTTGATCCAGCAAGACGTCGAGGTAGTAGATGAGTTCTGTCAGCACGATGGTGTGGCGACGGTCATCGTGAAGTGATCTCCACAGGGCTTCACCTAAGCACTACGAAAATATGACTGGAGGAGTAAACAGTGGAGGGGGTGCCACACACGGATAGGCAATTGTCTCGTGTGTGCTAGCCTCCCCCCCCCCCCACATATATATCGAAGGGGGAATGAAAGAGGGGGAGTGGGAAGGAAGGGGGAATCCTATTCCCTTTCTTTCCTTTCCTCCTTCCCCTTGGCCGACCCATATGGAGGGTGCACCAGCCCCTTGTGGCTGGTGCGGTTCCCCTCTTGGCCCATAAGGCCCATATCTTTTGTTGGGGTTGCACGGAACCCCTTCCAATGACCCGATATGTACCCGGAACACTTCCGGTGTCTGAATACCATCGTCATATATATAAATATTTACCTCTCGATTATTTCAAGACTCCTCGTCATGTGTGTGATCTCATCCAGGACTCCGAACAACATTCGGTCACCAAATCACATAAACCCATATAATACCATATCGTCATCGAACATTAAGCGTGCGGAACCTACAAGTTCGAGAACTATGTAGACATGACAGAGACACCTCTCTGGTCAATAACCAATAGCGGAACCTGGATGCTCATATTGGCTCCTACATATTCTACGAAGATCTTTATCAGTCGAACCGTTATGACAACATACGTAATTCTCTTTGTCCATCGGTATGTTACTTGCCCGAGATTTGATCGTTTGGTATCTTCATACCTAGTTCAATCTTGTTACTGGCAAGTCTCTTTACTCGTTCTGTAATACATCATCTTGCAACTAACTCATTAGTCACCTTGCTTGCAAGGCTTCTTATGATGTGTATTACCAAGAGGGCCCACAGATACCTCTTCGATACTCGGAGTGACAAATCCTAATCTTGATTTATGCCAACTCAACAAACACCTTCGGAGATACCTGTAGAGCATCTTCATAATCACCCAGTTATGTTGTGACGTTTGATAGCACACAAGGTATTCCTCCGGTATGCAGGATTTGCGTAATCTCATAGTCAAAGGAACATGTATTTGACATGAAGAAAGCAATAGCAATAAACTGAACGATCATTATGCTAAGCTAACTGATGGGTCTTGTCCATCACATCATTCTCCTAATGATGTGATCCCATTATCAAATGACAACACATGTCCATGGTTAGGAAACCTTAACCATGTTTGATCAACGAGCTAGTCTAGTAGAGGCTCACTAGGGACACTGTATTTGTTTCTGTATTCACACATGTATTTAAGTTTCCGATCAATACAATTCTAGCATGAATAATAAACCTTTATCATGAATAAGGAAATATAAAATAACAACTTTATTATTGCCTCCAGGGCATATTTCCTTCAGTCTCCCATTTGCACTAGAGTCAATAATCTAGTTCACATCGTCATGTGATTAACACCCATAGTTCACATCGCCATGTGACCAACACCCAAAGAGTTTACTAGAGTCAATAATCTAGTTCACATCGCTATGTGATTAACAACCAAAGAGTACTAAGGTGTGAAAATGTTTTGCTTGTGAGAGAGGTTTAGTCAACGGGTCTGCCATATTCAGATCCGTACGTATTTCACAAATTTCTATGTCTACAATGCTCTGCATGGAGCTACTCTAGCTAATTGCTCCCACTTTCAATACATATCCAGATTGAGACTCAGAGTCATCTGGATTGATGTAAAAGCTTTGCATTGACGTAACTCTTTACGACGAACTCTTTATCACATCCATAACCGAGAAATATTTCCTTAGCCCTCTAAGGATAATTTTGACCGTTGTCTAGTGATCTACTCGTAGATCACTATTGTACCCACTTGCCAAACTTATGGCAAGCTACATAATAGGTCTAGTACGCAGCATGTCATACTTTATAGAACCTATGGTTGAGTCATAGGGAATGAGTTTCATTCTCTCTCTATCTTCTGTCGTGGTCGGGTTTTGAGTCTTACTGAACTTCATACCTTGCAATGGAGGCAGGAACCCTTTCTTTGACTGATCCATTTTGAACTTCTTCAAAACTTTGTCAAGGTATGTGCTTTGTGAAAGTCCTATTTAGTGTCTCGATCTATCTCTATAGATCTTGATGCCCAATACATAAGTAGCTTTACCAAGGTCTTTTATTGAAAAAATTCTTACTCAAGTATCCTTTTATGCTACCCAGAAATTCTATATCATTTCCAATCAATAATATTTCATCCACATATAATATCAGAAAGGCTATAGAGGTCTCACTCACTTTCTTGTAAATACAGGCTTCACCGTAAGTCTATATAAAACCATATGCTTTGATCACCTCATCAAACTGTATATTCCAACTCCGAGATGCTTGCACCAGTCCATAGATGGATCGCTGGAGCTTGCACACTTTGTTAGCACCTTTAGGATCTACAAAACCTTCTGGTTGTATCATATACAACTGTTCTTTAAGAAATCCATTAAGGATTGCTGTTTTGACATCCATTTGTCAAATTTCATAAAATGCGACAATTGCTAACATGATTCAGACGGACTTAAGCATTGCTACCGGTGATAAGGTCTCTGTCGGTGTCAAAACCGGTGGATCTCGGGTAGGGGGTCCCGAACTGTGCGTCTAAGGCTAATGGTAACAGGAGGCGAGGGACACAATGTTTACCCAGGTTCGGGTCCTCTCTATGGAGGTAATACCCTACTTCATGCTTGATTTATCTTGATGATATGAGTATTACAAGAGTTGATCTACCATGAGATCGTAGAGGATAAACCCTAGAAGCTAGCCTATGATTATGATTGTAGTTGTCCTACAGACTAAATCCTCTGGTTTATATAGACATTGGAGGGGGTTAGGGTTACACAGAGTCAGTTACAAAGAAGGAAATCTACATATCCGAATTGCCAAGCTTGCCTTCCACGCAAAGGAGAGTCCCACCCGGACACGGGACGAAGTCTTCAATCTTGTATCTTCATAGTCCAACAATCCGGCATAAGCATATAGTCCGGCTGTCCGAGGACCTCCTAATCTAGGACTCCCTCAGTAGCCCCTGAACCAGGCTTCAATGGCGATGAGTCCGGCACGCAGATTGTCTTCGGCATTGCAAGGCGGATTCCTTCTCCAAATACTCCAAGGTAGATTTTGAACACATGAATCGTGTCCGGCTCTGCAAAACAAATTCCACATACCATCGTAGAGAGCACAATTTTTCACCAATCTAATCTGCTGACAATTTTTCATAGCGTGACATCATGTCGCGGCCCGGTCATTATGCAAACCGATTTTCTCAACCTGCTACTGCATTTATTGCGAGGCGGTTTTATTGGCACATCTTGTTGAAGCAGAGATCGTGTACCCTTATCACGGGATTCTCATCAATACAGGTGTGGGTAACCCAACCGCGCCATCAACACGATGCTTGGGGAATAAGCGAGTTTATAGGGCAAGTGGGGAGGCGCACAGTTTCTACCGCCTTCATAAAGAGATAAGGATTCCTCTTTTGCACCCATGCCTTCTCCTTCCTCTGCTCATCCATTCTCTCTCACTCGAGCTCCAGCGCCCAAGCGTTCGTCTTCTCCGCCCAAAAAGGCCCTCCGAAAATGTCCGGATACGGAGCAAGAGGCAAGTGGATGGCCTCTACCGTTTGGCAGAAGGATATCAAAAAGCTTCGGGAGACCGGGTATCTGGCCAAGAAAATCAGCCATCGTCTCCCGACGGTGGGACAGATCGTCCCTACTCCGGAACCCCATGAGAGGGTTGTATTCCTCCCTCACTTCGTCCGCGGGCTAGGGTTTCCCCTCCACCCATTCGTTCGCGGCATCATGTATTACTACGGGATCAATTTTCATGATCTTTCCCCCAATTCCTTCCTCAACATCTCGACATTCATCGTCGTGTGCGAGGCCTTTCTCCGCATCTCGCCACACTTTGGCTTATGGCTGAAGATTTTTAATGTGAAGCCCAAGGTAGTGAGCGGCGAGCACGCCGAGTGCGGAGGCGCCATGGTGAGCCGGATGCCCAACGTCACATGGCCATCTGGTACTTTCAATGATTCTGTCAAAGGGTGGCAACAGAAGTTGTTCTATGTCACTAAGCCACGCGGCACGAAATGGGACGCAGCTCCCGAATTCCGATCCGGAGCTCCCCTGTGGCTCACGTCCTGGCCCAAGAAGGGCCTGAACTGGTCGTCGCCCAACAAGTTGTCGGTGGTCTAGACGCGCGTCAAGGATATGGAAGACAAGAATATCAAACTTGTCAATGTAGTACAGGTGATGTTAGTTCGTCGGATTCTCCCTTGTCAACACTGGGCCTGCAATTTATGGGAATTCGACCCGGCTAAGCACCAGACCCTACTAGGGTTCTTTGGCTCATCGCACAAAGACATCTGGAAGGTGCTCTTTAAGTCCGGCAAATCATGGCCGGACTCAGCCAAGGACCGCGGGTATCAACTGTCCCAACCTGCAAGTTCGGTAAGTCATTGTAAATTGGCCAGTCATACATTTTATTTGCATAATCCAAGGGAAATGCTTAATGTGTTTTCCACAACTCTCCTAGGGCTGGACGAAGAAGGCGAGGCGGATCTACTGTCCGGCCCCACTGCCAGAAGAACCAGCCGGCCCACTTCTGACAAAGATGTTGGTCCCGGCGCCTTATAAGGTGCCAAAGAAGAAAGCCGAGAAGGAGGCCAAAGAGACCCGGGGCAGCCTTCGCCGCCGCGGCACTTCAGCCATAATCCGAAGATTCCGATGCCCGCTCTTCCTCCAAGGAGGACGAGGAAGAGGAGGAAAACCAATCTTCCCTAGCGGGGGGAGGAAAGAAAAGGATGGCATCCACACACTTGGAGGCCGAGTCGCCTAAGAAGGAGAGAACTCCCCTCCCGGAGGAATCCGCCACCGCTACCAATAGCAGCCCGGAGTGGGATCCAGGGTCCAACCCCTGGTGAATTCGTGAGTATATAAAATCTGAACACACTTGCGCATCCATACTCACTATTGTGTGTTGTTTTAATCACTGAGCCACACTTTTTTGCAGTCGGGCGAGGTCCCGCACCGAACAATCCTCATTCGAGGATTTACTGGGCTCAGATGCCATGGACAGCGGGACACCCCCGAAAGTCCCCTCCCCAAAGCATGTGAATGACACTGAGGCATCGTCCCAGGGGACCCAGGCCGAGGAGGGGGTGAGACCTTGGTGGTCGGACACACGGGAGAAAAGTCTCACATGGACATTGATGGCGGGGGCTATCTCTAATTCAGCCCCCAGCCAGACACAATTTCGGAGACCAATACGGCTCCGGAATCAGGCAGGCAGCCTCCGTCGATAGGAGGGGGTGCGCCTGTTCCACCGGCAACCTCTGCCCACCCAAGGGTGCTGGATACCTTATCGGCGGCGCTGAGCAGCGCCTCCATCATTGAAGAACACCGTGCCCTTATGGGTGCGGTCATTGAGAAGATTCAGTCCGCTAAGAGCGGGCTGAATGAAGCTTGCATCAGCCTTATAACAGGCTGTGAGGTATGTTGTGAGGTTTCAAAGAGTGTTACAGTATAGGTAGTAGCCCATGATACACTGTTCGGTGTTCGAGAGAAAGAACCGGACAGAGGATCAAATACATGTTCGCAGGAGACTCACCTTGTGGCACCTCTCCCTCTTTTTTTATAAGCAGGCGTCTGTAGTGACTACCGCCTCTCACACTACGGAAGTCTCCGGACTAAAGCAGAGTCTGGAGCGGGCCGAAGAGGAGCTCGGCTGGGTACAAAAGCAGTTGGAGGATAACCAAGGTATGTTAAAAACCTTGCTTGCATTCAGCGTGAATGAATAATTTAGTATGATAAAAATATGTTCATGGTGTGCTCTAGGGGTGATAACCGAAGTCGAGGCTCTTAAGAAGGCTCTGGCCGAGGCCGAGAAAAAGGCAGCCGCAGAGTGGGCTCTTCGTGAGAAGCATGAGGCCAGGGTTATTGAAGATGAGCAAGAGCTCCAAGAGACTGTGAAGAAATGCCAAACCTTGGAGCAGAGTTTAACGGAGAAAGAATTTGAACTCACCAAGGCTCGTCAGGCCACATGCGATGCCCGGGGGGAAGCCCAAGACGCCATGCAGGAAATCCAGGAGGCGAGGAAGGTCGCGGCGGGTAATGCTTTTTCTATACAAAGCAATTATTTGAGGATAAAATCATGTTGCTAATTTGAATTCGGATTTCTCCAAAGGTATTTGCAGAGCTGCCATGCAGCATATCTGATGCCGCACAATTCTATCGAGCCGAAGAAAGGAGCACTGCGGAGAAGCTCTTCTGGTCGGAGTATCTGGCGCCGGAGTATCTAGTGCCCTTTGCCGATCAACTGAAACAACTAATCGAACTGCTTAAGGCGGCCGAACTAGCCATGAAGGATTTAGTTATCCGGCTATGGCCTGCCGAGCCGATTCCCAATAGTTACTTCGGGCTCGTAAAGCGGCTTGTGAGTGCCTGCCCTCGACTTGAAGTCATCAAGCGGCTGGTCTATATGGAGGGTGCACAAATGGCTTTCGCCCGCGCGAAGGTGCACTGGGCGAAGATGGATGCTGAAAAGTTGATGACCGAAGGACCACCGGATGGGAAGGAGCACCGCAAGCCCGAGTTATATTATGATAGTGTCCTAAAAGGACCCCGCCCCTTGTGGCGGAGCAATGCACCAAGGACATTATATTTCCATGAATACAATCATGTTGTCCTTTGTAAAGTTAAACAAGGTCATTTCTATTGTTTAGTGCCTGTAATTTGAAAGATTTTCCTCCTGTGCGGCCGTTTTATATATTAATCCTGAGAGTTGGCCAGTCGTCGGCTTCTGCCCCCACGTAGGAAGTACAGGGGTGTTCAGGATAAAGTTGAGCACTCTTTACCCCAACTTTGGGTCCTTGAAGGAGGTGTTCAGCGCAATGAACCAGGCAATCGGACTATAAGGCTTTATCACTCTCACTTAGCCATAGGAGTTTGACAAAAGAAAGGTAGGCGCAACCCCTGGTGCTCGGAAGACCGCACTAGGGGCTCTATACGCACCTGATCGGAAGAAAAGCCGATCCATCACATGCTGCATTAGTTATCGCATAATGCGGAAGAAATCCTTGAAGATTTTTTAACCTCTCGAACAGCTGACCAGCTCTCGCTGTATCATGACAGTCAGTTTTTGGCTTTCTCTACTGAGGTGCTCTTCCAGAAGAACCGGGACACAATCGCAGTAGTTCTCCCTTTACTACCCTGGCCGATATAGCGAAACGTAGGGTAGCAAGCACAGGAGCCGGGCAACCCAACTATTGACCCAAGACATGAGTCGGAGTCGATGCATATAATGCTATAAGTTCGGGGTGCCGAACGACCGTGAAGGTATTCGGACTTTATTACCGTATTATGGGTACAACAAGGCCCCTGGCATATTAAGGCATATCGCGGTGTACGGATGCCATTTAACAAAGAGTGTCCATAAGAAACAACAGCAGATAAGCGTCATATAAAGCTACATGTTGTAATTGAATAACACATCGATGCGTATGACTACTGGTAATGTGATAAAAAGGAATATGACTTCGGAACCTGCTGAGACCAGGCAGGGGTAGGCTGTGTGCAGATCCGGATTGTAATCGGATTGTCATTCAGGGGAATATCTAAGGATTCCCTTATGCGTTTGATTTGTTTCCCTTCTTGGTATATTTGTCCGTTCATGGGTCTGATCTCCATGATGCCAGTCCTGGCCTGCACAAAAGTGGACCTGCAGAGAAAATGCAAATACGTTTGTGTGCCACAGAGTGGTTAAGCCGCATTGTGTGGCCTAGCTTTGCCTCCGTTTACTGCCGGAGTGTTTTAATTGAGCTCATGACGAGCCGGGCTATCCTGCCGCGAAGTAGTTCAGACTCCTTTGATGGTGTCCGGAAGCTTGGGCGTCAACTCAGGGTTCGATTGAAAGATGCCCCTCGTTGCTTCTACTGTGAAGGCGGCGGTGTGCTCTTCGGCACAGAGGGAGCGTTCGGCCTTGCCATTAACTGTTATGACGCCGCACGGATCGGGCATCTTGAGCTTAAGGTAGGCATAATGTGGCACCGCGTTGAATCTAGCAAACGCGGTTCGTCCGAGCAGTGCATGATAGTTAGTGCGAAAAGGGATGATGTCGAAGATTAACTCTTCGGTATGGTAATTATTCGGTGGTCCAAAGACTACCTCCAGAGTGATGGAGCCTGTACAACAGGCCTCCACACCTGGTATAACACCCATAAGGGTGGTTTTAGTGGGTTTGATCATTGAAGGATCGATACCCATCTTACGCACTGTGTCCTGATACAGCAGGTTCAGACTGCTGCCTCCATCCATAAGGACTTGTGTGAGGTGGAATCCGTCAATTATTAGGTCCAGGACTAGTGCGGCTGAATTGCCTTGACTGGTATTGGTCGGGCAATCCTTATGGTCAAAGGTGATCGGGCCGAACGACCATAGGTCATATTTTGGGGCGACTGGCTCAGTTGCGTCGCCATCCCTGAGAGTGCACATCCGCTCCCGCTTGGGAATATGGGTGGCGTTTATCATGTTCACCGTTTTGATTTGCAAGGGAAAATTCTTTTGTCCTCCTGTGTTCGGTGGCCGGGGCTCCTCATCGTCGTTATCGCTTTGCGACCCCTTCTCCTTGTTTTTGGCACCTAACCTGTCGGCTTGTTTGAAGACCCAGCATTCTCTGTTAGTATGATTGGCTGGTGTTCCTGGGGTGCCATGAATTTGGCATGGACGGTCGAGTATACGGTCCAGACTGGACTCGCCTAGATTGTTTCTTTTAAATGGCTTCTTCTGTTGGCCGGGCTGAGAGCCACTGAATCCGGCATTGACGGCCGTGTCTTCGGCGTTGTCGCCATTATTCCGCCGCTTATGTTTGCTGCATTGGGGCTTGCTGTTGCTTCTTGCTTCAGAAGCCCCCAGTTTGCTTGAGGTGCTGTTGTTATGAGCCAACCAACTATCTTCGCCCGCACAAAATCGGGTCATGGGTGTCGTGAGGGCTGCCATAGATTTCGGCTTCTCTTGGCCGAGGTGTCGGGCAAGCCATTCATTGTGGATGTTATGCTTAAAGGCCGCTAGGGCTTCGGCATCCAGACAATCGACAATTTGGTTCTTTTTAGTTAGGAACCGAGTCCAGAATTTCCTGGCTGACACTCTGGGCTGTTGGGTTATATGACTTAAATCATCAGCATCCGGTGGCTGCACATAAGTGCCCTGGAAGTTATCCAGGAATGCGTCTTCCAGGTTCTCCCAACTTCCAATAGAGTTTGCCGGCAAACTATTCAGCCAATGCCGAGCTGGTCCTTTGAGTTTTAGTGGGAGGTACTTGATGGCATGCAGATTATCACCGCGGGCCATGTGAATGTGGAGAAAGAAATCTTCTATCCATACCGCGGGGTCTGTAGTCCCATCGTAGGGCTCGATATTCACGGGCTTAAACCCTTCTGGGAATTCATGCTCCATTACTTTGTCAGTGAAGCATAGGGGGGGGGGGTGCAGCGCCTCTATACCGGGCTATATCACGACGCAGTTCAGATGAGTCTGGTCTGTTCTATTCGGCCCGGCCGGATTTGTATTTAGTGTATCCGGAGTGAAGGTCATCCTCGCGTGTTGTGGCACGCCCCCGTGATCCGTAGATCGATCTTGACTGTCCTGCTTTGTTTTCCAGTTCGTCTTGCAGGTCATGCGTGTAGCCCCGGGGCTTTGTGTTTTTATTTGTTTGGCGACGGGGTGCGGGCTGGTGTTCGGGCTGATACGCCGCTTTGTCTCGGCCGCGAGGTGGCCGGTCAGCCGCATCTTGGGCTGGTAGTGTAGGCTCTAGTGCCTCCTCCTCGAATGGAGGTAACAACCTGTGCTTCGGGTAACTTTTGGTTGGGCGCTCGAGTCCGTATTCCTCGACTGCCAGGACTTCAGTCCATCTATCAGTTAGCAGATCTTGATCAGCTTGAAGCTGCTGCTGTTTTTTCTTCAGGCTTTTTGCAGTGGCTATAAGCCGGTGTTTGAAGCGCTCCTGCTCGACGGGATCCTCTGGCACGATAAATTCTTCGTCGCCGAGGCTCACCTCGTCTTTGGAGAGAGGCATGTAATTGTCATCCTCCGAGTCTCCATCCATTGCCTGTTCGTCAGGGATAGCTTGCCCATCCTCCCGTCCGGCTTGCTCCAAGCTTGGCTGGGCAGGATTGTTGTCGTCTTCGGCATCATCCGGAGTGATATCGTCTCTTGTGCTGGTATCACTATTCTTGCTATGGCGGGCTTAGAGCGGCGCCACTGACGCTGGCGCTTAGATTGCTTCTCAAGGGGATTATCCTCCGTTGCCTCATCGCCATTGCTTTCTTTGGGTG
This sequence comes from Triticum dicoccoides, assembly GCF_002162155.2. Taxonomy (NCBI): domain Eukaryota; kingdom Viridiplantae; phylum Streptophyta; class Magnoliopsida; order Poales; family Poaceae; genus Triticum; species Triticum dicoccoides. Next base: position 150,073,953 of record NC_041385.1, read on the forward strand.
TGTCAACCATATATATATCATATGATGAGGTGGCTGTCCAGCACCCTGTGGGTGGTGGTTCCTGTTCTCCTCCGGCATTGTCGTCCATACCGTCGATGTCTTCGTAGTCGAAATCAAGCACGTCGGTTAAGTCATCGATAGTGGCTATTAAGTGGGTGGTGGGTGGGTAACGAATTCATTGTCCGCTTCCCACTCGAGCCGGACATAGTTCGTCCAAGAGTTTCCTGATAGGGAGAGAGATTTTAATGAGTTCAGCATGTCGCCCAAGGACGAGTACCGAAAAATATCCGCAGAGGTAAACTCCATGATCGGCGCCCAATCAGGTTCGATAGGCACGGATGCGCGCGGTTCGGAGCCTATGGCCGGAGATGAGTCCGAGGGTCCAATGACACAGACCTCATTGGAGGCGAAGTCTGTGTTCGGCTCTATCGCCAATGAGTATGCGGCCTCCATGGCGGGGTCCATCCACCCATCCTCGGATGGCACGATCTGCTCCGGATTTAGAGCCAGGGCAGCTGCAGGTGTGATCTCCTGAACGCCTTCCGCTGGCAGATCTAAGTCATGCTCATTGTGACTGTACGGCGCACCTGCTATGGGCTCGAATCCATCGAAGATCAAGTCTCCGCGGATATCTGCAGTGTAGTTCAGACTTCCAAACCTGACCTGATGGCCAGGGGCGTAGCTATCGATCTGCTCCAGATGGCCAAGCGAGTTGGCCCGCAGTGCGAAGCCGCCGAATATGAAGATTTGTCCGGGGAGGAAGACCTCACCTTGGATCGCATTGCTGCGGATGATTGAAGGAGCCATCAAGCCTTACCGCAACGACACAGTGGAACTCTCAATGAAAGCACAAATGTCGGTGTCAAAATTGGCAGATCTCGGGTAGGGGGTCCCGAACTGTGCGTCTAAGGCTAATGGTAACAAGAGGCGGGGGACACAATGTTTACCCAGGTTCAGGCCCTCTCTATGGAGGTAATACCCTACTTCCTGCTTGATTGATCTTGATGATATGAGTATTACAAGAGTTGATCTACCATGAGATTGTAGAGGCTAAACCCTACAAGCTAGCCTATGATTATGATTGTTGTTGTCCTACGGACTAAAGCCTCCGGTTTATATAGACACCGGAGGAGCTTAGGGTTACACAGAGTCGGTTACAGAGAAGGAAATCTACATATCCGAATTGCCAAGCTTGCCTTCCACGCAAAGGAGAGTCCCACCCGCACACGGGACGAAGTATTCAATCTTGTATCTTCATAGTCCAACAGTACGGCATAAGCATATAGTCCAACTGTCCGAGGACCCCCTAATCCAGGACTCCCTCAGTCTCATCGTAGTCAACCCCTTGAACTTATCGAAAACATTTTGCGAAAAGTCGAGCTTTGTAGACAGTAACATTACCATCAGCGTCAATCTTCTTCTTGAGGTCCATTTATTCTCTATGGCTTGCCTATCATCGGGCAAGTCCACCAAAGTCCACACTTTGTTCTCATACATGGATCATATCTCAGATTTCATGGTCTCAAGCCATCTACCAGAATCTGGGCTCATCACAGCTTCTTCATAGCTCGTAGGTTCGCCATGGTCTAATAACATGACTTCCAGGACAGGGTTACTGTACCACTCTGGTGCGGAACATGTTCTGGTTGACCTACGAAATCCAATAGTAACTTGATCCGAAGTTTCATGATCATCATCATTCGATTCCTCTCTAGTTGGTTTAGGCATCACGGGAACGGATTTCTCTGATGTGCTACTCTCCAATTCGAGAGAAGGTATAATTACCTCATCAAGTTCTACTTTCCTCCCACTCACTTCTTTCTAGAGAAACTCCTTCTCTAGAAAGGACCCATTCTTAGCAACAAGGATTTTTCCTTCGGATCTGTGGTAGAAGGTGTACCCAATAGTTTCTTTAGGGTATCTTATGAAGAGATACTTCTCTGATTTAGGTTCGAGTGTATCAGGCTGAAGCCTTTTGACATAAGCATCCCATCCCCAAACTTTAAGAAACGACAGCTTAGGTTTCTTTCCAAACCACAATTCATACGGTGTCATCTCAACGGATTTTCACGGTGCCCTATTTAATGTGAATGCGGTTGTCTCTAATGCATAACTCCAATTTGATAGTGGTAAATCGGTAAGAGACATCATAGATCACACCATATATAATAAAGTAAGGTTACGATGTTCGGACACACCATTACGCTGTGGTGTTCCAGGTGGTGTGGGTTATGAAACAATTCCACGTTGTTTTAAATGAAGGCCAAACTCGTAACTCAAATATTCACCTCCGCGATCAGATCGTAGAAACTTTATTTTCCTGTTACGATGATTCTCCACTTCACTCTGAAATTCTTTGAATTTTTCAAATGTGTCAGACTTGCGTTTCATCAAGTAGATATACCCATACCTACTCAAATCATGTGTGAAGGTCAAAAAATAATGATACCCGCCGTGTGCCTCAACACTCACTACATACATCGGTATGTATTATTTCCAATAAGTCATTAGCTTGCTCCATTGTTCCGGAGAACGGAGTTTTGGTCATCTTGCCTATGAGGCATGGTTCGCAATCATCAAATGATTCATAATCAAGTGATTCCAAAAGTCCATCCGCATTGAGTTTCTTCATGCGCTTTACACCAATATGACCTAAACGGCAGTGTCACAAGTAAGTTGCACTATCATTATCAACTTTGCATCTTTTGGCATCAATATTATGAATATGTGTATCACTATGATCGAGATTCAATAAACCATTCACATTGGGTGTTGATACGTCTCCAATGTATCTATAATTTTTTATTGTTCCATGCTATTATATTACCCCTTTTGGATGTTTATGGGCTTTATTTTAGACATTTATATCGTTTTTGGGACTAACCTACTAACGGGAGGCCCAGCCTGTATTGCTGTTTTTTTGCCTATTTTAGTATTTCGAAGAAAAGGAATATCAAATGGAGTCCAAACAGAATGAAACCTTCGGGAGCATGATTTTTGTAACGAACTTGATCCAGAGAACTTGGAGTGCAAGTCAAGAAGCTTGCAAGGCGGCCAGGAGACAGGACGGCGCGCCCACCCCCTCTGGGCGCGCCCCCTATCTCCTGGGCCCCACAAGCGGCCACCGACGTACAACTTCCTCCTATATATACCTACGTACCCCGAAAACATCCACGGAGCCAATGAAACACAATTTCCATCGCCGTAACCTTCTGTATCCGCGAGATCCCATCTTGGAGCCTTCGCCGGCGCTCCACCAGAGGGGGAATCGACCATGGAGGGCTTCTACATCAACACCATAGCCCCTTCGATGAGTTGTGAGTAGTTTACCATAGACCTTCGGGTCCATAGTTATTAGCTAGATGGCTTCTTCTCTCTTTTTGGATCTCAATACAATGTTTCCCCCCTCTCTTGTGGAGATCTATTCGACGTAAACTCTTTTTGTGGTGTGTTTGTCGAGATCCGATGAATTGTGGGTTTATGATCAAGTTTATCTATGAGAAATATTTGAATCTCCTCTGAATTCTTTTATGTATGATTGAGTTATCTTTGCAAGTCTCTTCGAATTATCAGTTTGGTTTGGCCTACTAGATTGATCTTTCTTACCATGGGAGAAGTGCCTAGCTTTGGATTCAATCTTGCAGTGTCCTTTCCCAGTGACAGCAGGGGCAGCAAGGCACGTATTGTATTGTTGCCATCGAGGATAAAAAGATGGGGTTTACATCATATTTCTTGAGTTTATCCCTCTGCATCATGTCATCTTTTTTAATGCGTTACTCTGTTCTTATGAACTGAATACTCTAGATTCAGGCAGGAGTCGGTCGATGTGTGGAGTAATAGTAGTAGATGCAGGCAGAGGAGCCAGTGTACTTGTTGCGGACGTGATGCCTATATACATGATCATGCCTAGATAATCTCATAATTATTCACTTTTCTATCAATTGCTTGATAGTAATTTGTTCACCCACCATAATACTTATGCTATCTTGAGAGAAGCCACTAGTGAAACCTATGGCCCCTGGGTCTATCTTTTATCATATAAGCTTTTAATCTACTTTTATTTGCATCTTTACTTTTTGCATATATATTATAAAATACCAAAAATATATTTATCTTATCATACTATCTCTATCAGATCTCACTTTCGCAAGTGGCCGTGAAGGGATTGACAACCCCTTTTATTGCGTTGGTTGCGAGTTCTTTGTTTGTTTGTGTAGGTGCGTGGGTCTTTTGAGGAGCCTCCTACTAGATTGATACCTTGGTTCTCAAAAACTGAGGGAAATACCTACTCTACCATTGCTGCATCACCCTTTCCTCTTCAAGGAAAACCAACGCAAGCTCAAGACGTAGCAAGAAGGATTTCTGGCGCCGTTGCCGGGGAGGTCTTCGCTCAAGTCAAGACATACCAAGTACCCATCACAAACTAATCTCCCTCGCATTTACATTATTTGCCATTTGCCTCTCGTTTTCCTCTCCCCCACTTCACCCTTGTCATTTTATTTTCCCTCGCTTTCCCAATCTCTCTCTCTCTTTCACATGCCTTTTTCCGTTTGCTCATGTGTTAGATCGTTTGCCTTGTCGTTATGGCTAGCTCAGTCTTCATCCCTTCGTCTCCCGACTTTGAAGTTCTCCACTTCAAGCAAAGAAAAGGAGAAAATTTAAAAGATTCTTGGTTTAGGATGTTAGAATCTTATCGTAGTTGTGCTTTAGAAGGAGATTTCAAGATTTTAATTCGCAATTTTTATGTTGGGTTAACCTCACCCCACAAACAACTCCTTGATTTCGCCGCAAAAGGGGAATTTATTGAAATTGATCCTAGTTCCGCTTATGAAATTATAGAGGGGATAGTAGGAGTACTTCCCTGACAAAAAGGATCACCCTTCTCTCTTGAAGGAACCCAAATTTTAGAGAAATTACTTGAATTGCAAAAACTTGTTTAACCATTTAAGAATATTGTTGGGAGTATCAACCGCATGAATAATTTGATCACACTTTACAATAAGCGGTTGGATGCCTTAGACCAAAGGATCTCTGAGCATGAAGGTAAACGCAAAGAGCCTCCCGGACTTGAGCATAACTCCATTAAAAAGATGAGTGCCAAAGATGGCACTACTTAGATCTATCTTCGCTTTTATGCCTAGCTAGGGGTGTTAAACGATAGCGCTAGTTGGGAGGCAACCCAACTTTATTTGTGGTTTTTGTTTTTGTTCCTGTTTAGTAATAAATTTTGCATCTACCTTCTGTTTAGATGTGTTTTTATCTTTTAATTAGTGTTTGTGCCAAGTAGAACCTATAGGATAACCTATGATGATAGTTGATTTGATTCTGCTAAAAAACAAAAACTTTGCACGCACGAAATTAGTTTTGTTAAATCACAGAAACATGCTTTTGCGTTGATTCATTTTGCTGCTGATCAATAGACAAATTGTACAGGACTTAATATTTTGGTAGGATTTTTAGAGTTCCAGAAGTTTGCGTTAGTGATAGATTGCTACAGAATGTTCTGTTTTTGACAGATTCTGCCTTTCATGTGTTGTTTGCTTATTTTGATGCATCTATGGCTAGTAAAATAGTTTATAAACCATAGAGAAGTTGGAATACAGTAGGTTCAACCACAAAATAAATAAAGAATGAGTTCATTACAGTACCTTATGTGGTGGTTTTGTTTTCTTTCACTAACGGAGCTTACAAGATTTCCTGTTGAGTTTTGTGTTGTGAAGTTTTCAAGTTTTGGGTAAAGCTTTGATGGACTATGGAATAAGGAGTGGCAAGAGCCTAAGCTTGGGGATGCCCAAGGCACCCCAAGATATTCAATAATAGCCAAAAGCCTAAGCTTGGGGATGCCCCAGGAAGGCATCCCCTCTTTCGTCTTTGTTCATTGGTAACTTTACTTGGAGCTATATTTTTATTCGCCACATGATATGTGTTTTGCCTGGAACGTCGTGTATTATATTAGTCTTTGATTTTTAGTTTACCACAATCATCCTTCATGTACACACCTTTTGGGAGAATCCCACTTGATTAGAATTTGCTAGAATACTCTATGTGCTTCACTTATATCTTTTGAGCTTGATAGTTTTTGCTCGAGTGCTTCACTTATATCTTTTAGAGCACGGCGGGGGCTTAATTTTGAAGAAATTGCTAGTCTCTCATGCTTCACTTATATTATTTTGAGAGTCTTTTAGAACAGCATGGTATTTGCTATGGTTACAAATTTGGTCCTAGAATGATGAGCATCCAAGTTGGGTATAATTAAAAACTATCATAGGAAGTGAATTGGATGCTATGATCAATTTGATGCTTGATAATTGTTTTGAGATATAAAGGTAGTAATGTTAGGGTCATGCTAGTGGGAAATTATGAAATTGATAAATACTTGTGTTGAAGTTGGCAAGTCCCGTAGCATGCACGTATGGTAAAAGTTGTGTGACAAATTTGTTGCATGAGGTGCTCTTTTGATTGTCTTCCTTATGAGTGGAGGTCGGGATCGCGCGATGGTTAACTCCTACCAACCCTTCCCCTAGGAGCATGCGTAGTAGTACTTTGCTTCGAGGGCAAGTAGACTTTTGCAATAAGTATACGAGTTCTCTATGACTAATGTGAGTCCATGGATATACGCACACTCATCCTTCCACTTTGCTAGCCTCTATTATACCGCGGAACTTTCGCCGGTACCATACACCCACCATATACCTTCCTCCAAACAGCCACCATACCTACCTATTATGTCATTTTCATAGCCATTTCGAGATATATTTCCATGCAACTTTCCACCGTTCCATTCATATGACACGCATTACTTTTGTCATATTGCTCTTTGCATGATCATGTAGTTGACATCGTATTTGTGGCAAGGCCACCTTCATAATTTTCATACATGTCGCTCTTGATTCATTGCATATCCCAGTACACCGCCGGAGGCATTCATATAGAGTCATATCTTATTCTAGCTTTGAGTTGTAATTCTTGAGTTGTAAATCAATAAAAGTGTGATGATCTTCATTATTAGAGCATTGTCTCAGTGAGGAAGGGATGATGAAGACTATGATTTCCCCACAAGTCGGGATGAGACTTCGGACTTTAAAAAGAAAAAAAAGAAAGGCCAAAAAGAAAAAAAAAGAAAGGCCAAAGAAAAAAAAAGACAAAAGAAAAGAAGAAAAGAAAAAAATGAGAGAAAAAGCGAGAAGGGACAATGCTACTATCTTTTTTTCCACACTTGTGCTTCAAAATAGCACCATGATCTTCATGATAGAGAGTCTCCTATGTTGTCACTTTCATATACTAAGTGGGAATTTTTCATTATAGAACTTGGCTTGTATATTCCAATGATGGGCTTCCTCAAAACGCCCTAGGTCTTCGTGAGCAAGCGAGTTGGATGCACACCCACTTAGTTTCTTTTGTTGAGCTTTCATATATTAATAGCTCTAGTGCATCCGTTGCATGGCAATCCCTACTCACTCACATAGATATCTATTGATGGGCATCTCCATAGCCCGTTGATACGCCTAGTTGATGTGAGACTATCTTGTCCCTCTTTTTGTCCTCACAACCACCACCATTTACCACCATAGTGCTATGTCCATGGCTTGCGCTCATGTATTGCATAAGAGTTAAAAAAGCTGAAGCGCGTTAAAAAGTATGAACCAATTGCTTGGCTGAAACCGGGGTTGTGCATGATGGGAGTATTTTGTGTAATGAAAATGAAGCATGGCCTAACTATATGATTTTGTAGGGATAAGCATTCTTTGGCTATGCTATTTTGATAGGATATGATTATTTGTTAGTATGCTTCGAAGCATTATTATTTTTATGTTTTATAAGCTTTTATCTTGAATCATTTGGATCTGAACATTCATGCCACAATAAAGAAAATTACATTGAGAATTATGCTAGGTAGCATTCCACATCAAAAATTCTGTTTTTATCATTTACCTACTCGAGGACGAGCAGGAATTAAGCTTGGGGATGCTTGATACGTCTCCAACGTATCTATAATTTTTTATTGTTCCATGCTATTATATTACCCCTTTTGGATGTTTATGGGCTTTATTTTACACATTTATATCATTTTTGGGACTAACCTACTAACCGGAGGCCCAGCCCGTATTGCTGTTTTTTTGCCTATTTCAGTATTTCGAAGAAAAGGAATATCAAACGAAGTCCAAACGGAATGAAACCTTCGGGAGCGTGATTTTTGGAACGAACGTGATCCGGAGAACTTGGAGTGCAAGTCAACAAGCTTGCGAGGCGGCCAGGAGACAGGAGGGCGCGCCCACCTCCTCTAGGCTCGCCCCCTATCTCCTGGGCCCCATAGGCGGCCACTGACGTACTTCTTCCTCCTATATATACCTACGTACCCCGAAAACATCCAGGGAGCCAACGAAACACAATTTCCACCACTGTAACCTTCTGTATCCGTGAGATCCCATCTTGGAGCCTTCGCCGGCGCTCTGCCGGAGGGGGAATCGACCACGAAGGGCTTCTACATCAACACCATAGCCCCTCTGATGAGTTGTGAGTAGTTTACCACAGACCTTCGGGTCCATAGTTATTAGCTAGATGGCTTCTTCTCTCTTTTTGGATCTCAATACAATGTTCTCCCCCTCTCTTGTGGAGATCTATTCGATGTAAACTCTTTTTGCGGTGTGTTTGTCGAGATCCAATGAATTGTGGGTTTATGATCAAGTTTATATATGAGAAATATTTGAATCTCCTCTCAATTCTTTTATGTATGATTGAGTTATCTTTGCAAGTCTCTTTGAAATATTAGTTTGGTTTGGCCTACTAGATTGGTAGTTCTTGCAATGGGAGAATTAGTGTTGAACCTAAATATTCATGCTCAACGCAAACACCAAATAACATTTATTTAGGTTCAACACTAATCCTGAAGGTAGCGGGAGTCTGCGATGGTGATCGTATCAACCTTGGAATCACTTCCAACACACATTGTCACCTTGCCCTTAACTAGTCTATGTTTATTCTGCAACTCCTATTTTGAGTTACTAATCTTAGCAACTGAACCTGTTGGGGATATAACTATTACGTATGACCCGCCAGGAGGGGCCGGGTTATACCTATGGCGATTCGTAATATGAATTCCAAGATGGTACTTGAAGATGGCAGTTCAGTTAAGGGCCCAAGGCCCAAAGGCGGCTTAAGGCCCGTAGAGATAAACCGCCATATATGTATGACTTGTATTGTAAGGCAAGAATAGATAGTCACCGGGCCAGAGACTATTTATGAGCTGGCCGGGACTCCGTGAGCCCCTGGGCGTCGACCTATGTATATAAAGGGACGACCCGGCGGCGGTTCAGGACAAGGAACAACAGATTGAAAGCTAGGTCAAGCGGATTTGCTCCCTGGTAATCGAGACATAAGAAATACCATCTCAAACTGGATTAGGCCTTTACCTTCACTGCAAGGGGCCAAACCAGTATAAACTCCCGTGTCCTTTGTCCCGTTTAACCCCTTTAAGCTTCCTAGTTGTGATGGCTCCACGACTAAGTCCTTTTGCTAGGACATCTATCGTGACCTTTCCACGACAGTTGGCACCCACCGTGGGGCCAACGCACGATGGATTTGAGTTCTTAAAGGGCAGCTTCGAAGGGCTCAAGCAATACGCTGTGGGCCGGATGACCAAGAGTCATCACAGCAAGCTCTACATCGACGATGCAGGTTGGGGCCCCGAGCCGGCTCAATTGAGTATGGGTACCGGGTCCCCTTCAGCGGAATCCACGTCTACATCAGCAAGATTGGCGAGCTGGGCCCTGAGCCAGACATCTGCATCGACATCATCGAGATGGCTCAGCGTGCGAGACCCGCCCGAGCTCAGCCTGCCGTGAAGCATGCCTTCATGGGATGCATCCATGGAGGGGAATTTGATGAAGGATCTATGTCTGGCGGTGAGACGGCCATCTACTCTCATGACGAATCATCCATGAGTGAGACTGATTCCTTGTACCAACTGGAAGATGGCGGGCTTGGGGGCCACTCCGATGGCAACAGTATTCCGGACCCCTATGAGCCGCCAAACAGAGTCGGGATCTTCATGGCTGACACGCAACCTGGGAAAAACTCGACGACTGCGGCAGCAATGACTTCCGGGTCAGTAGCGGTGATGGCAGCCGGGGCAGGAGGCCCTACGCCCATCGACTCAGGTTTTGATGGCTTTAATGGATAAGTTGACGACTCTGTTAGCGGTCGTAGTCAATCCGGTGAATCACGATCAACATGATGCGGAAGTAGCACAGTTACGTGAGGAGGTAACACAGGCCAAAGAAGACCTCGTGGCGGAGGACGTCAGGATGGCGGCGGAACGGGCGGCTTTGAATGCTCAGCCCAGTGGATTCAGTCGGAGCATTTCCAGCTTATGATTTATCAGAACGCATCAAATGAGATCATGAGGAGGAGGTACCAGTCCCTTCTACCTACGGTTTATGAGCCTAGAAATCTCTTCCGCGCGCCCGGTGCAGGGCCCAGTAACCCGCCGGAGGTAAACCGGGCTGCGGCGCCCGGGACTGGGACACCGGTTCAACCACGCGTGACGGAACCCCCTCGTCTGAATACCACTCCACCTCCGCATGTACCAACGCCACTGGGTCATTATTCTAATCCTTTGGAGAACATGATCGCTGCGGCGGCACGATTGGCGGCTCTTTCGGTGGATGGCGACTTTCCAAAACAGTGGTTGAAACACGAAGGGTCAGAGAGCTTCTTCAGACAGCCTTTGCGCAGTAGGAGGCATATTCTTACAGTCGAGATATGATCCACTCAACCCCTTGCCCAAGCCAGAGCCGGACCTATAGTAGGCACATGGACTCACCAGCTGTTTCAAGCAACGCCCAGCGCCGAGACCAGCCACGTGGGCATGACCCGGTGCGTGATGGGGCTCCTAATTTGGTTGATCAGGACAAAATGCGTCAAGAAGCCGAGCAGGCGGCTCAGCAAGCGGCTCAACGGGTGGCTTACCAGCCCCTTCCGGTTTATCCAACAACCTCGGTTGAGGCGGGCGTGACCTCTAGGTCTACAGGTGTGCCCTGTTTGGTGTCGGCTCTGCGTAATGAGCGTTTGCCCAAGGATTACAAGGGACCTCGAAAGGTGCCTAATTACACAGCCGACTTACCCCCTGAGGCGTGGATTGAAAGTTATGAGATGGCCATGGAGTTATTAGAAGTCAGTGATGCTGCATGTGCCAAGTACTTCACCATGATGCTGGATTGGACGGCCCGCACTTGGTTAAAGGGGCTGACGGCTAATTCCATCGGTTCATGGGTGGAGTTAAAGGCCCAGTTTATCAAGAACTTTAAGGACACATGCAAGCAGCCCATGTCGATTATGGACTTGACTAATTGCAAAAAGGAGGAAGGTGAATCAATGACCGATTGGGTGCGCTGGGTCAAGGCTATCATACATTCATCTGATAACATGAACGCCGGCTCTGTGGTCTTGATGCTGGCAAAAAATTGACATTTTTTTGCCTCTTAAACAGAAGCTGGGGCGGCTCAAGCGCGATTGTAATGATATGGGCTAGTTGATGGCGGCTCTAGTCAAATATGCAGACTCTGATAGTACCAAGGACCCCGAGTCTGAGGATGAGAAGACAGGGAAGGGAAAAAAGAACGGCAACACCAAGGGTCAGCAACCTAACCCGGCAAATTAGGGGGGCAACGGTAAATGCAAGGTGGATGGTAGCTCGGAGTTTGTGGCCAACACCAACGCACAGGGCAATAATCAATGTCGTAAGGGGAGGCCGCCTCCTCGGGGCAGCGGGTCAGGCCCTACTCTTGAACAGTTGTTAAATGAGTCATGTCTAAAGCATGGCTCGCGAGAGAAGCCGGCTACTCACCTTTGGAAGGATTGTACAATTATGAAGGCTTTTAAAAATTCCAACTCATTTGATGACAATCATGGGCCGAGCAGTGGCTCAGGAGACGGTGGTTTCCATGGCCCGGGTTATGGAGGTGGCGATTCTAATTCCTACTTCCAGAGCCACCAAGGTAATCAGGGCGGTTTTAATCAAAGTAACCAGGGTGGTTACAATCAGCAATCCGGCCAGGGAGGTCAGCAGCAGCAGCAATCTGAGTATCAGGATAATCCCAAATAGCTGAATAGTGGACAGTATCATGTGTTTACCACCAGTTTGTGCAAACGGGACCAGAAGCTTCATAAGAGGGTTGTTAACGCTATTGAGCCGGCTGTTCGTCATTACTTACGATGGTCTGAGCAGCCCATTATGTGGAGTAGGGCGGATCATCCTCCCCGGGTTGACAATCCGGGTCACTTAGCTTTGGTGGTGGCGCCTCAAGTTGGTGGATACAAATTCACTAAGGTACTCATGGATGGAGGCAGTAGCATCAATATTCTTTATTATGACACCTTCCGTCGTATGGGGTTAACTGATAAAAATCTTAAGACATCCAACACTATTTTCCATGGAGTGGTGCATGGTAAGTCAGCATACCCAGTGGGCAAGATTGAGCTGGAAGTGGCCTTTGGCGATGAGCATGATTCCAGAGCTAAGAAGTTAACCTTTGAAGTGGTCAAAATCGGGAGCCCGTAGCATGCTGTGTTTGGACGGCCGGCTTACGCCAAGTTCATGGCACGGCCATGTTATGTTTATCTGCAGCTCAAGATGCCAAGTTATAAAGGGACGATCACAGTGCATGGGAGTCGAAAGATAGCCCTAGAATGTGAAGAAGGTGATGTTGCCTATGCTGAGTTTGTCTATGCAACAGAGGAATTGAAATTTTACAAGGACAATGTTGACCCGGTGGATATGACGTCTTTGAAAAAGCCAACTACAGAGCATGATCCGGCGCTGAAGTTTAAGTCGGCCGATGACACCAAGCTGGTTGATTTTGTTCCTGGCGACTCATCCAAGCAGTTCAGTATCAGTGCTAATTTGGATCCGAAATAGGAAAGCACGCTCATCGAGTTCACCTATGAGAACCGGGACATCTTTGCATGTAAACCTTCTGACATGCTGAGTATACCTAGAGAACTCACTGAGCACACTCTCAATATTGATCCGAAATTTAAGCGGGTCAAGCAATTCCTTCGGCGGTTCAACGAGGAGAGACGTAAGGCCATTGGTGAACAAGTGGCCCGACTCTTGGCGTCTGGGTTCATTGTTGAAGTTTTTCATCCAGAGTGGTTGGCTAACCCGGTGCTAGTGCTTAAGAAGAATGGCACTTGGTGCATATGTGTGGATCACTGTTCAAGAAATCTTCCGATTCACCGATTAATCTTCCGATTTATCACTAATCAGGGGTGACCGATAAGATTATGCCTTATCTTTGTCGTTTATCTTTTGGACCGATTTATGGTTCTGACAAGCGATTTATCGGGAATCTACCGACAAATCAGACCTATTCATAGCACAATGTTTGCAAAAACTATGTTTATTTATGTTTTATGGACCTTGTTACGGAATATGTACTATTGTCCTATTTTGTTTGCAATTATACGAGGATCCAAAGGCTAGAAATCAAGGTAACACTTTTGTCAAATATTGTTTTGGTGTTGAATATAGCTTATTTTAGTGTTGGGAACCTGAGATTTGCAAAAAAAATATCCGATTAATAGTCGACTGATAAAATCGATCAATCGACCGATTTTTGATTAATCTCTAATCCCTAGTTGGCCGAGACGATAACGATAAGAGATATCCTCAACATTGGCATGGATTACACGGACTTAAACAATGCTTGTCCGGCTGATCGTTTTGCTCTCCCTCGTATTGATCAAATCATTGATGCTACGGTGGGTTGTGAGCGTTTGAGCTTTTTGGATGCTTATTCTGGTTATCATCAGATCAAGATGGCAGTTAAGGACCAAGAGAAGACAGCTTTCATTACTCCCTTTGGAGCCTTCTACTATGTGTCTATGCCTTTTGGGCTCAAGAGTGCCTAGGCGACTTATCAGCGATGTGTGCAGAATTGTCTTCACAGTTAGATTGGGCGCAATGTTCATGCTTACGTGGACGACATTGTGGTGAAGTCCAGAGAGAAGGAAACTTTGATAGATGATTTGAAAGAAACCTTTGACAATCTCCGGGTCTACAAGATGATGCTTAACCCGGCCAAGTGCGTTTGTGGTGTACCAGCAGGCAAGCTTTTGGGTTTTCTGGTTTCTAATAGAGGCATTGAGGCTAACCCGGAGAAGATCAAGGCCATCACCTCCTTGGCTAAGCCGGCGTGTATCAATGATGTTCAACGCCTGGCGGGTCGTATTGCTGCTTTAAGACGGTTCACAAGCCGGTTGGGTGAGAAGGCTATACCATTGTATCAGATGATGAAGAAAACAGATAACTTCGTCTGGAGTGATGCTGCTAATGATGCATTTGACGACTTGAAGAGGAACCTAGCTGAGCCGCCAGTTCTTGCTGCTCCCATTGATAAGGAGCCATTATTGTTATATGTAGCTGCTAACACCCGTGCTATCAGTGTGGCCATTGTGGTGGAGCGCAAGGAGGTTCGCAAGGAATATCCGTTTCAACGGCCGGTTTACTACATCAGTGAAGTGCTTATTGAGTCCAAGAAGAGATATCCACATTGGCACAAGCTCGTTTATGGGGTGTTCATGGCCAGCCGGAAGCTTAAGCAGTATTTTCTGGGTCACCCCATCACTGTGGTCAGTTCTGCTCCGTTAGGAGATATTATTCAAAACAGAGAAGCAGCAGGACGAGTCGCCAAGTGGGCCATTGAACTGGGGCCTCATGGTCTGAAGTATGTGCCTCGCACTGCTATCAAGTCTCAAGCACTGGTGGATTTCATCAACGACTGGACCGAGCTGCAGATGCCTAAATAAAAGCCGGATAACACATATTGGACTATTCACTTTGATGGGTCCAGGCAGTTGGAAGGCTTGGAGGCTGGAGTTGTCTTGGCTTCCCCTCGAGGTGACAAGTTTTGTTATGTCCTAAGGTTGATGTTTCCCTGTACTAACAATGCAGCTGAGTATGAAGCCTTGCTCCAGGTCTTCGGATGGCTAAGCAGATGAACTTAAGCCGGGTGAGATGTTTCGGCGACTCAGACTTGGTGGCTCAGCAAGTCTCGGGAAAATGGGATTCCAAGGATCCCCTCATGGCGGCTTATCGCCGCGGAGTTGATGTGATTGCTTGGCACTTCAAGGGTTATCAAGTGGAGCACATTGATCACAGGAAAAATGAGGCGGATGATGCTTTAAGCCGGTTGGGATCTCAATGTAAGCCGGTGCCGCTTAACACTTGCTTGGATGTTCTGCATAACCCTTCTGTCAAGTTGCCTACAGAGGAGGATCTTGTTGTTCCTGACCCGGAAGCACAATTGGTGGCAGCTCTTCACGTTATCCCAGATTGGACAATACTACCCGGGGCGAGTTGCCTGAGGATGAAACTTTGTCCAGGTAGATAACCCGGCGGTCTAAGTCAATGACAATTGCTAATGGCGAGTGAGGGAGTCCTGGATTAGGGGGTATCCGGACAGCCGGACTGTGTACAACGTCCGGACTATTGAAGCGTGAAGATACAAGACTCAAGACTTCGGCCCGTGTCTGGATGGGACTCTCCTTGGCGTGGAAGGCAAGCTTGGCGATCTGGATATTGTGTTTCCTTTCTTGTAACCGACTCCATGTAAACCCTAGCCCTCTCCAATGTCTATATAAGCCAGAGAGGTTGGTCCTTAGAAGGACGATCACAATTACAATCATACCATCATAGGCTAGCTCTTAGGGTTTAGCCTATACGATCTCGTGGTAGATCTACTCTTGTACTACCCATATCATCAATATTAATCAAGCAGGAAGTAGGGTTTTACCTCCATCGAGAGGGCCCGAACCTGGGTAAACATATGTGTCCCTTGCTTCCTGTTACCATCAGCCTTGATGCACAGATCGGGACCCCCTACCCGAGATCCGCCGGTTTTGACACCGACATTGGTGCTTTCATTGAGAGTCCCTCTGTGACGTTGCTGCAAGGCTCGATGGCCCCTTTAATCATCATCAACGACGCTGTCCAGGGCGAGACTTTCCTCCCCGGATAGATCTTCGTGTTCAGCGGCTTCGCACTGCGGACCAATTCGCTTGGCCATCAGGAACAGATCGCGCCAGGAGCGTCGAACCACCATGATGAGAACGGCTTAGACCTACTGTCAGACGATGTGTGGGATATCACCCCGGTAGAAGTCTCGGATCTAAATCCGGGGCAGGTGGTGTTGCCTAAGGACGGAGGGCTGGACCCCGCCCCGCAGGCTGTACCCTCATCGGCGATGGAGCCGAACACAGGCCCCACTTTTGGGAAAGCCTGTGACTCCAGACCCCCGAATTCGTATCCGGTTATAGGTTCCAGTCCACGCGTTTCCGAGCCTGTCGAGCCAGGTTGGGCTCCAGTAGCGGAATTCACCGCTGCGGATATCTTCCAGCACTCGCCCTTTGGCGACATGCTGAACTCGTTAAAAACTCTCTCTTTGACAGAAAATTCCAGGCCGAACTATGTCCGGCTCGAGCAGGAAGCAGGCGACGAAGAAATTTGTTACCCACCCACCATCCACTACATAGCCACGGTTGATGATTTAACCAACGTGCTGGACTTCGACTCCGAAGGCATCGACGGTATGGACGACGATGCAGGAGAAGATTCAGAATCTATGGGGTACCGGACTTCCGCCTCGTCACATGACATATACATGGTGGATACGCCCAAGGAGGATGACGGTGACAATCCAGAAGATAAAACCCCCGGGAAAAAGCCAAAGCGATGGCGCAGACGCCGTTCCAAGTCTAGCAACAGTAAAAATATCAGCAAGAGCGCCAGAAGGATTGATACTCCGGTCAACCCCGAAGGCAACAACGGCCATATGGAACCAGCGATGGAGCAGGACGAACCAGGTCACGACGAACACAGTTCGGAGCATACGCCCAAAGACAATGATCCAGAGGGATGAGTACGTCAAACCGGCCGAGGACAAGAAGACAGTCCGGACGACGATGCATTCATCATCCTGGAAGAACGCGTGGAACGAGAACCTCCACAGGAAGCTTATGGCCACAGCTAGAAGTCTGAAGAAGCAGAAGCAACAGCTTAAAGCCGCATAGGAAATGCTCAACCGCAGATGGAACAAAGTGCTAGACACTGAAGAAAGATATGGCGACGATCACCATACAAAGAGCTACCCAAAATGTAAGCTACTACCAGAATTCGATGACGAGGCCGTTCCACCAAAGAGTAACACGACCAGGAGGCCAGACGTACCATTGCATAACCGCAACAAAGCAGCTAATGAAGACGTGCACGATCTACGTGAGCACCTGAATATGAAAGCTGACGCATCTAGGTCCATCCACAGATCTAAAGGACACACCCCGGCAGGGGACCATGGTCGTCAAAACGATTAGGACAATCAAATACTAGTTCCGAATAAACACCGGACACAAGAACAGCCAACGGCATGCCACAGCACGTCCAGATACAGAGGGGCTGCTCACCCCCTGTGCTTTACCGAAGAGTTATTGGACCATGAATTCCCACAGGGCTTTAAACCTGTGAACATAGAGGCATACGACGGAATGGATTGAGGACTTCATCCTACATATACATATGGCTCGTGGGGACGACCTCCACGCCATCAAGTACCTTCCCCTCAAACTAAAGGGACCAGCTAGACACTGGTTGAAAAGCCTCCCCGAAAATTCAATTGGGAGTTGGGAGGAACTCGAAGACGCTTTCAGGGCCAATTTTAAAGGGACATATGTCCGGCCTCTGGATGCTGACGATTTAAGTCACATAGTCCAACAGCCCGGAGAGTCCACCCGCAAGCTTTGGAACAGATTCCTCACTAAGAAGAATCAAATTGTTGATTGTCCGGATGCCGAAGCCTTAGCGGCATTCAAACACAGCATCCGTGACGAGTGGCGCGCCAGACACCTGGGCCAAGAAAAGCCAAGGACAATGGCAGCCAATAAGCCTTATGACCCGCTTTTGCACGGGAGAAGATAGCTGGCTAGCCCGTAAAGGCACCAGCGACCCCAGCACATCCGAAATAAGGGATGGCAACGGGAAGCCGCGGCGTCATAAAAACAAACGCCAAAACAAGGAAGAGAGCCCGGATAACACGACGGTTAATGCCGGATTCAGGGGCTCTCGACCTAACCAGCAAAATAAGCCATCTAAAGGCAGTAAAGAGGGACCGTCAGGTCTGAATAGAGTCCTGGACAGACTATGCATAATTCATGGCAACCCTAACAAACCTGCGAACCACACGCACAGAGAGTGCTGGGTCTTCAAGCAGGCCGGAAAATTAAATGCCAAACACAAGGGAAGGGAAACACCAAGTGTGGACGAGGATGAACCTCGCCAGCCGAACACTGGGGGACAGAAAAAATTCCCGCTAGAGGTTAAAACAGTGAACATGATCCACGCGACTCATACATCCATGAGAAGGCACGAACGCGCGCATAGAGACGCGCGCGATATAGAGTCCATTATTCCCACATCTAACTACTGGATGTCCTATCCGATCACCTTCGATCACTTCGACGGCTGGACTAGTATTCGGCGCGGCGGATCGGAGGCCTTGGTGCTTAACCCAATAATCGACGAATACCGTCTCACCCGGGTCCTCATGGACGGCGGCAGTAGTCTCAATTTAATATATGGGGACACTGTCCGCAGGATGGGGATAAACCCATCCAGAATCAGCCAAAGCAACACCACCTTTGAAGGGGTGATACTAGGCGTCGAAGCTTACAACAGGGGCTCCGTAACACTGGAGGTTACATTCGGCTCTCCAGGAAACTCCAGAAGCGAAGAACTACTCTTCGTCATTGCACCCTTCCAAAGCGACTACCACGCTGTGCTCGGAAGAATGGCCTTCGCCCGCTTCAATGCATTGCCGCACTACGGCTACCTTACACTCAAGATGCCCGGTGCACGTGGCGTCATCACCGTCAGCTGAATAACAGAGCACTTGTCACATGCAGAGGAACACGCGACGGCCCTAGCGACCGGACTATAAGCAACCTCCAACATCAAAAATATGACCGGTCGTTAAGACCACAGACACGGTTAGACGAGTCCGGTAGCCCAGATCGAACCAGGGCACCGCATATGTAATCCTATAGTGGATACCAGGGGCTATAACTACTTCATAAAACCCCACACTTGGATCAACCTTATTGGCAGGCCAACAGCTTACACTCTTACTATCCATCGCATGCTAACGTTATAATCTCCTATGAGTTTTCTTTTTCCACATACAAGGTTCACACGATACCCTTCCAGGATACGGCACAATGGATACAAAGGCGTAGACTTGCAGCAGGGCCCCGTTCAACAGGTTTCTTTTTAGATTAAGCCCCTGTGTAAACCTTTTTTATTGCCTCTTGTTGTCTAACCATCCCATGGGTCCCATACCCACAGAGGATACTGCCGTTTTTGGCATTTCGCCACGACAGATTAACGCACGTACCTGGAAACACAGGGTTTATAATGAATGGGCATTCTTGAGCCCATCATCTATTATAAAGTCCGAATACCTTCGGGAGTGTTCGGCGTCACGAGTTAGGCCTTATATGCATCAGCTCCGAATCATGTCTTTGGTCAAATGTTGGGTTTCCCCGGCTCCTGGGTTTGTCGCCTTACGTTCGGTTATTATCGGCTAAGGTGGCCAAAGGAGAACTACTGCGATTGTTCCCTGGTTATTCCGGATAAGCACCTCAGTAGAGAAAGCCGAAAACTGACTGTCATGATGCAGTGAGAGACTGTTCAACCACTCGTAGACTCACCGGAATCTTTAGGATTCCTCCGCATTAACAAAGGGCCATTTCCAGGTCATGTACATACGCGCTCGTATTCGGATGCACGCGAAAGTACCAGGGGCTACATAGTAGCCCCAACGTTAGACTCCTGCGGCTAAGCGAAGGTGTTACAGCTATATAGTTTGGTTGCCTAGTTCGACGTGCGATCACCTCCTTCATGGACCAAGACGTTGGATCAAGTGTGATTAAGCATATTTTTCGCAAACACCCCCGCATTCTATGCGTGGGGGCTGAAGCCAACGACTGCTAACTTTCGGATTACATATTTATATATACATATATATATATATATATATATATATATATATATATATATATATATATATATATATATATATATATAAACGGCCGCATAGGGGACACAATCATATTCTCAGGCAAATAGTACAAATTTAGCCTCATAATCAAAATAAACATTGTTTTTACAATGATTCAGTTCATCATTCGAACAAGACATTCTTCGAGAATCGCGCCTCTATTAGGCGGGCCCCTTCTGTGACCCGCGCTAAGTAGTGCTCGGCCGAATATTGCCCCCCCACCGGATCCTGGGTCGCTATAATGGTGGCGTCCATATCCGTCCAATAGGCTTTAACGCGGGCAAGAGCCATCTGTGCACCCTCTATTACGCCGACCTCCTCATGGCATCGATCCGAATCACAGCCCCAATGAACTGTTGCACCAAACCAAAGTAACTGTCCGGCTTAGGCCCCTTTGGCCAAAGATGGTCTATTACAAACCACATTGCAAGCCCGGACAGCCTGTGAAGCTCCGCTATAGTAGCCATTTTGTCACTCAGCGGCAGTGGGCGAGTGGGAGCATAGAATTGCGACCAGAAAAGCTTCTCCACTTCCTGTCACCTTGATCTTTGAAGAAGTCGACAGTGTCAGCCGTACACTTCGCCAAATCCGCATATGCATCCACAGGACTCCGGCGTCCATCTAGGGGAGCGTACTTCCGATTGCAAAATTTCGTCCGCTGCGAATAGGAGCCTCCAGCCACGATTTTTCTGGCCTGTTGAAGCTCCTCCCGCGCACCCCTAAGCTCGGTCTGGATTTACTTGGTGGCATTCAGTGCCTTGTTCAGTTCGGACGAATTATCATCATGTTCCTTTTTAAGGAGCTCGTACCGGTCAGCGGCATTTTTTAACTCAATAGCCATTTCAGCTATCTTTTCCTCGCTACGGCAATGAGCAGCCTATTCGGCCCTCAATTCCTCGGCCACCTTTAGGGCAGCCGCATTGCTCACCCGGGCTTGTTCCTTGGTTTGAGCAAGTTCCGCCCTCAGGGCCTCCATGGCAGCAGCACCATCTGCAGTCCAAACATATTACATCAATATCATGCCCCCTTCATATTTTCCTATACAAGGGCAGGCATGACGCATACCTTGTGATTTGTCCAGCCGCTCATTCACCAGCGTGATATCAGCATCAATCGATCTAATGTGCCTCATTAGTTCGGCAATTTCAACGGACTGGCCGGCGTCCGGACCCACAGGTACCTGCACATATTTATAGCACAATTATTGGTTTATGATCCCCCGTTTGCCGCCTAGGGCGGGCAACGAGAGTCTCAGGGGCTACTATCTATATGGAGCACACCTAGCGCGTGCTTCACAGCCAAAGAAATAGTGTATTCTTCATTACATACCTCAAAGCCTCTGAGCAGGCTTGTGAATGCTTCATTCGAACCGCTTGTAGCGGATGAAATCTTCTTGAGCACCGTGCTCATTAATGAGCGGTGCTCCTCTGAGCGCGCAGCTCGCTCCAGTAAGCCTGTCAGTACGTCCGGCCGGACATCAAACTGCACCGGACCCTTCCCATCGCCCCCTGTGTGAGCCAAACGCTCTGGACTCAGGGCGGCTGACGTATTGGCTTCATGCTTCGGTAGATTCGGACTCCTCCATGACGACACCTCGGTGTCGCCCGCTTCATAAGTCGGAGAGGCGGGTGGGGTCTCTTTCTCCATCATCTCCGGAGGAAGGTCCCCGAAGACGAACCCTGTTGAGAAGAGCTACTGGCCGAACTATAAAAGTTGAATCCTGGTTATTGATCTAGGAGAAACACAATACCTTCAGATTGTAGATTGACTTACAGCTCGGTGGAGGGCTGGCCCGTTGTAGGGCGTGATGCGGTGAGGGTGTCCGTCAGGGCAAGGCCCCCTGGGGATGTCTTTTTCCCTGGTTTGGGCGTCTCCGCCTCCAAGTCTTCGGAGGCTGCCCTCTTCTTCCCGCGCGGGGAGGAGGCCTTGGCCTCCCTTTCCCGAATCCTCCTTAAAGGAGGAAGCAATTCCCCCGGTTCAGATGCGTAGCGTGTGGAGTTTGGTTTTTTCATTCTTCCCATCGCCTTTCCCCGAGGGCATCCTGCTGATTACCCGGTCAAGCATCTTGGCCATGGTGGGACCAGGTGAACCTTCGGGAAGTGGCGCCGGACACCTGATTCTCTCTGCCTTGCTAAGCCATTCCTGGCCATGGATGATTTTCAGAACAAACAATTATGACAAATGCTAAACAAGGTGTCCGGTGTCAGGATTACTTACTTGGGTTTCTAGGTGGTTGCAGCTTAGGCCCGCATCCTTGGTAGTGTCCGGACACTCTACTCTCTGTCCGAAGAATAATTTGCACATCTCTTCGAGCTTCAAGCCGAAGAAGTGCTTGACAGTCCGCGGACCCTCCGGATTGAACTCCCACATCCGAAGAGGCCGGCGTTGGCACGGCAACATCCGTCGGATTAACATCACTTGCATTATGCTGACGAGGTTAATGTCCCTCTCAAGAAGCTCCCGAATGCGATTCTGCAGCACTGGTACATCACCAGCGGGCCCCCAATTCCGTCCTACGTCTGTCCAAGACGCCAACTGTGATGGAGGGCCCGAGCAGAACTCGGGGGCGGCCACCCACTTTATGCCTCTGGGGGCCATGATATAAAACCACCTTCGTTGCCATACATCGGATACTTCTGGGAAAAAACCCTCCGGCCATGGGGCATCGACGTTCCTGCTTATTACGGCACCTCCACATTCCACATGTCGCCCCTCAATCATCTTCGGTTTCACACTAAAGGTCTTGAGCCACAAGCCGAAGTGCGGGGTGACGCGGAGAAAAGCCTCGCACACGATAATGAACAATGAGATATGCAGGATAGCGTTTGGGGCCAGATCATGAAAATCCAACCCATAATAGAACATGAGCCCCCTCACAAATGGATCGAGGGTGAAGCCCAAGCCGCAGAGAAAGTGCGGAACAAAAACGCCGCATTCATTAGGCTCTGGTGTGGGGATGACCTTCCCTGGAGCGGGAAGCTTGTGCTTGATATCGGCGGTCAGGTATCCGACCTCCCTAAGCTTCGCAATGTCATCCTCTTGGATCGAGGAGGCCACCCACCGGCCTTGAGGGACGGATCCGGACATATTGGAGGATTTCGGGTGTTGAAGCTTGGGTTTCGGGTGCTAGAACTCGAGGGACGAGAAGGCGCGAGGAAGGTGGAAAAGAGGCATAGGCCTCGACCCCTTTATAAAGGGGGTGAATATCAAGAGTCCTCGGTGTAACCATTTGAGGCTTATCTAAAAACACACGGAGTTATACCAACGTCTGTCGTGGGGTTACGCGCGCCCATATTGATGGAAAATCTCGTGATAAGAGGAACACAATCTCTACCTCGACGGGACGTGCCAATAAAACCGCCTCGTAACACGAGTTGAGGTGGGGTAAGAAACGCCGCTTCACGTTAGACCATGCCATGATGCATGGGCACGACGCCCGAAGATTGCCAGCGGATCAGATTTATGCCATGTGAAGATCATCTTGCAGATCCGGACACGGTCTACATGTTCGATAATTACTTTGGAGTATTCGGAGCAGGAACCCGCCTTGCAATGCCGAAGACAATACTGCGCGCCGGACTCATCGTCATTGAAGCTTGGTTCAGGAGCTACTAAGGGAGTCCTAGATTAGGGGGTATCCGGATAGCCGGACTGTGTACAACGTCCGGACTATTGAAGCGTCAAGATACAAGACTCAAGACTTCAGCCCGTGTCCAGATGGGACTCTCCTTGGCGTGGAAGGCAAGCTTGGTGATCCAGATATTGTGTTTCCTTTCTTGTAACTGACTCCATGTAAACCCTAGCCCTCTCTGATGTCTATATAAGCCGGAGAGGTTGGTCCTTAGAAGGCCGATCACAATTACAATCATACCATCATAGGCTAGCTCTTAGGGTTTAGCCTCTACGATCTCGTGGTAGATCTACTCTTGTACTACCCATATCATCAATATTAATCAAGCAGGAAGTAGGGTTTTACCTCCATCGAGAGGGCCCCAACCTGGGTAAACATATGTGTCCCTTGCTTCCTGTTACCATCAACCTTGACGCACAGATTGGGACCCCCTACCCGAGATCCGCCGGTTTTGACACCGACAGCGAGTTACACCATCGCAGCGTCACTGGGGCATTTCAGCGTTGTGTCTCTCCTGAGGAGGGCCAAGAAATTCTTCGTGAGATTCATGAAGGAGATTGTGGTCATCATGCCGGGTCAAAGTCCCTTGTGTCCAAAGCTTTTTGTCATGGATTTTATTAGCTGACGGCTCACGCTGATGCAGAGGACCTGGTCAGTAAATGTGATGGCTGCTAGAAAATTTTCACGACGAGCTCATGTGCCGGCTCAAGAGTTGAGGATGATTCCAATTACTTGGCCATTTGCAGTCTGGGGGCTTGACATGGTTGGGCCTTTTAAAAGGACCAAGGATAAAAAGACCCACCTCTTGGTGGCGGTTGACAAATTCACAAAGTTGGTTGAAGCAGAGCCGGTCTATAAGTGTGACGCGGCAACGGCGGTTCAATTCATGAAAAAGGTGATTTTCCGTTTTGGCTTTCCCCACTAAGGGAGTCCTGAATTAAGGGGTCCTTGGACAGTCGGACTATATGCGTATGCCGGACTGTTGGACTATGAAGATACAAGATTGAAGACTTCATCCCGTGTCCGGGTGGGACTCTCCTTTGCGTGGAAGGCAAGCTTGGCAATTCGGATATGTAGATTTCCTTCTCTGTAACCGACTCTGTGTAACCCTATCCCCCTCCGATGTCTATATAAACCGGAGTGTTCAGTCCATAGGACAAGAACAATCATAATCATAAGCTAGCTTCTAGGGTTTAGCCTCTACAATCTCGTGGTAGATCAACTCTTCTAATACTCATATCATCAAGATCAATCAAGCAGGAAGTAGGGTATTACCTCCATAGCGAGGGCCCGAACCTGGGTAAACATTGTGTCCCCCGCCTCCTGTTACCATTAGCCTTAGACGCACAGTTCGGGACCCCCTACCCGAGATCCACCGGTTTTGGCACCGACATTGGTGCTTTCATTGAGAGTTCCACTGTGTCGTCACGGTAAGGCTTGATGGCTCCTTCAATCATCCATAGTGACGCGATCTAGGGTGAGGTCTTCCTCCCTGGACAGATCTTTGTATTCGGCGGCTTCGCACTACGGGCTAACTCACTTGGCCATCTAGAGTAGATCGATAGCTACGCCCCTGGCCATCAGGTCAGGTTTGGAAGCCTGAACTACACTGCCGACGTCCACGGAGACTTGATCTTCGATGGATTCGAGCCCATGACAGGTGCTCCGTACAGCCACAATGAGCATGACCTAGATCTGTCATCGGACTTTGTTCAGGAGATCACACCTGCAGCTGCCCCGGCTCTAAAACCGGAGCAGATCGTGCCATCTGAGGACGGGTGGATGGACCCCTCCACAGAGGCCGCACACTCAGCAGCGATAAAACCGAGCACAGACTTCGCCTCCAACGAGGTCTGTGTCATCAGACCCTCGGACTCGTCTCCGGCCATAGGCTCCGAGCCACGCGCATCCATGCCCATCGAATCTGACTGGGCACCGATCATGGAGTTTAGCTCCGCAGATATCTTTCAGCACACGCCCTTGGGCGACAGGCTAAGCTCATTAAAATCTCTCTCCCTATCAGGAGACTCTTGGATGAACTATGTCCGGCTTGAGGGGGAAGCGGACGACGAAGAAATTCGTTACCCGCCCACCACCCACTTAATAGCCACTATCAACGATTTAACCGACACGCTTGATTTCGACTCCGAAGACATCGACGGTATGGATAACGATGCCGGAGAAGAACAGGAACCACCACCCACAGGACGCTAGACAACCACCTCATCATATGATATATAAATATAAATAAATAAATAAATATATATGGTGGACACACCCAAAGAAAGCAATGGCGATGAGGCAACGGAGGACAATCCCCTTGAAAAGCAAACAAAGCACCAATGTCAGCGGCGCCGCTCCAAAGCCTGCCACAGCAAAAACAGCAATAACGGCACGAGAAAGAATAATACCCCAGAAGACTCTAAGGATAATGACGACCCCGTAGACCCAGCGATGGAGTAGGATGAGCCAGGGGACGCCGAACATAGTCCGAGGCCGCAGTACGATCACGGTGATGCCGAGGACAAAACTTATAGACCTGTCTCCGGAGAGGAGAACACTCCGCACGACAATGCACGCATCATCCCGGAGAAGCACTTGGAACAAGAGAACCTCCACAAAAGGCTTGTCGCCACCGCTAGGAGCTTAAAGAAGCAGAAGCAAAGGCTTAAGGCCGCGCAGGATACGCTCAACCACAGATGGAGCAAAATGCTTGACACTAACGAAGAACACGGTGGCGATCGCCACACAAAGAGCTACCCAAAGCGCAAGCTGCTGCCCGAATTCGATGACGAGGCCGTAGAGCCCATCCCGCCAAAAAACAATATGGCCGATTGGCCGAACCGACCACCCTGTGGCCAGGACAGAACGGCTGACGCCGCCGCACTTAAGTCAGCACACGATCTACGTGAGCACGTTGACAAGAGAGCTGGTATGGCTAGGCCCATCTATGGACCTATGAAGCGTGTTCCTACGCAAGAGCAAGGCAACCAAACTGTCTATAGTGATCAACTACCAGCTCAAAATCAACATCAAACACTACAGCCGTTGGACCTACGCCATGACACATCGAGATACAGGGGCGCCGCACACCCCCTGTGCTTCACCGATGAGGTGCTGGATCATGAATTTCCAGAGGGGTTCAAACCCGTGAACATTGAGGCATACAACAGAACAACAGACCCTGAAGTATGGATTGAGGACTATATTCTTCATATCCACATGGCTCGCGGAGACGATCTCTGCTACGTCTTGAGGTTGTGTTGGTTTTCCTCGAAGAGGAGAGGGTGATGCAGCAATAATAGCATAAGTATTTCCCTCAGTTTTTGAGAACCAAGGTATCAATCCAGTAGGAGGCTCCTCAAAAGTCCCACGCACCTACACAAACAAACAAAGAACTCACAACCAACGCAATAAAGTGGTTGTCAATCCCTTCACGACCACTTACGAAAGTGAGATCTAATAAAGATAGTAAGATAAGATAAATATATTTTTGGTATTTTATAATATAGATGCAAAAAGTAAAGATGCAAATATGATAAGAGATAGACCCGGGGGCCATAGGTTTCACTAGTGGCTTCTCTCAAGATAGCATAAGTATTACGGTGGGTGAACAAATTACTGTCGCGCAATTGATAGAAAAGCAAATAATTATGAGATTACCTAGGCATAATCATGTGTATAGGCATCACGTCCACAACAAGTAGACCGACTCCTGCCTGCATCTACTACTATTACTCCACACATCGACCAACTCCTGCCTGCATCTAGAGTATTAAGTTCATAAGAACAGAGTAACGCATTAAGCAAGATGACATGATGTAGAGAGATAAACTCAAGCAATATGATATAAACCCCATCTTGTTATCCTCGATGGCGACAATACAATACGTGCCTTGCAACCCTTTCTGTCACTGGGTAAGGACACCGCAAGATTGAACCCAAAGCTAAGCACTTCTCCCATTGCAAGAAAGATCAATCTAGTAGGCCAAACCAAACTGATAATTCGAAGAGACTTTCAAAGATAACTCAGTCATACATAAAAGAATTCAGAGAAGATTCAAATATTATTCATAGATAAACTTGATCATAAACCCACAATTCATTGGATCTCGACAAACACACCACAAAAAGAGTTTACATCGAATAGATCTCCACAAGAGAGGGGGAGAACATTGTATTGAGATCCAAAAAGAGAGAAGAAGCCATCTAGCTAATAACTATGGACCCGTAGGTCTGTGGTAAACTACTCACAACTCATCGGAGGGGCAAGGATGTTGATGTAGAAGCCCTCCATGGTTGATTCCCCCTCTGGCAGAACGCCGGCGAAGGCTCCAAGATGGGATCTCGCGGATACAGAAGGTTATGGTGGTGGAAATTGTGTTTTGTCTGCTCCCTGGATGTTTTCGCGGTACGTAGGCTTATATAGGAGGAAGAAGTACGTCGGTGGACGCCCGAGGGAACCACGAGACAGGGGGCGCGCCCTCCTACCTCGTGGGAGCCTCGACTGCTTCTTGACTTGCACTCCAAGTCCTCTGGATCACGTTCATTCCAAAAATCACGCCCCCGAAGGTTTCATTCCGTTTGGACTCCGTTTGATATTCCTTTTCTTCGAAATACTGAAATAGGCAAAAAAACAGCAATATGGGTTGGGCCTCCGGTTAGTAGGTTAGTCCCAAAAATGATATAAATGTGTAAAATAAAGCCCATAAACATCCAAAAGGGGTAATATAATATCATGGAACAATCAAAAATTATAGATACATTGGAGACGTATCAAGCATCCCCAAGCTTAATTCCTGCTCGTCCTCGAGTAGGTAAATGATAAAAAAGAAATTTTTGATGTGGAATGCTACCTAGCATAATTCTCAATGTAATTTTCTTTATTGTGGCATGAATGTTAATATCCAAATGATATAAAATAAAAGTTCATATTAACATGAAAATGGTGATACTTCAAGCATACTAATCAAAGTAATCATATCTTCTCAAAATAACATGGCCAAAGAAAGTTATCCCTGCAAAATCATATAGTGTGGCTGTTGCTCTATCTTCATCACACAAAGTATTTAATCATGCACAACCCCGATGACAAGCCAAGCAACTGTTTCATACTTTAATAATCTCAAACTCTTTCAACTTTCATGCAATACATGAGCGTGAGCCATGGACATAGCACTATATGTGGAATAGAATGGTGGTTGTGGAGATGACAAAAAAGGAGAAGATAGTCTCACATCAACTAGGCATATCAACGGGCTATGGAGATGCCCATTAATAGATATCAATGTGAGTGAGTAGGGATTGCCATGCAATGGATGCACTAGAGCTATAAATATATGAAAGCTCAACAAAAGAAACTAAGTGGGTGTGCATCCAACTTGCTTGCTCACGAAGACCTAGGGCACTTTGAGGAAGCCCATCATTGGAATATACAAGCCAAGTTCTATAATGAAAAATTCCCACTAGTATATGAAAGTGACAACATATGAGACTCTCTATCATGAAGATCATGGTGCTATTTTGAAGCACAAGTGTGGCAAAAGGGATAGTAGCATTGTCCCTTCTCTCTTTTTCTCTCATTTTTTTATTTTTCTTTTTTTTCTTTTTTTTCTTTGGCCTTCTTTTTTTTGGCCTTTCTCTTTTTTTCTCTTTTTTTCTTTTTCTAAAGTCCGAAGTCTCATCCCGACTTGTGGGGGAATCATAGTCTTCATCATCCTTTCCTCACTAGGACAATGCTCTAATAATGAAGATCATCACACTTTTATGGATTTACAACTCAAGAATTACAACTCAAAGCTAGAACAAGATATGACTCTATATGAATGCCTCCGGCGGTGTACCGGGATATGCAATGAATCAAGAGTGACATGTATGAAAATTATCAAGGTGGCCTTGCCAAAAATACGATGTCAACTACATGATCATGCAAAGAGCAATATGACAAAAGTAATGCGTGTCATATGAATGGAACGGTGGAAAGTTGCATGGCAATATATCTCGGAATGGCTATGGAAATGCCATAATAGGTAGGTATGGTGGCTGTTTGGAGGAAGGTATATGGTGGGTGTATGGTACCGGCGAAAGTTACGCGGCACAAGAGAGGCTAGCAATAGTGGAAGGGTGAAAGGGTGCGTATAATCCATGGACTCAACATTAGTCAAAAGAACTCATGTACTTGTTGCAAAAATTTAGAAGTCATCAAAAACCAAAGCACTACGCGCATGCTCCTAGGGGGATAGATTGGTAGGAAAAGACCATCGCTCGTCCCCGACCACCACTCATAAGGAAGACACTCAATAAATAAAATTGTGCTCCAACTTCATCACAAAGCGGTTCACCATACGTGCATGCTACGGGAATCACAACCCTTAACACAAGTATTTTTCATAATCACCTCAACTAGCATGACTCTAATATCACTACCTCCATATCTCAAAACAATTATCAAGCATCATAATGATCATAGCATCCAATTCTTTTTCTATGATAGTTTTTATTATACCCAACTTGGATGCTCATCATTCTAGGACCAACTTTGTAACCATAGAAAATACCATGTTGTTCTAAAAGACTCTCAAAAAGATATAAGTGAAGCATGAGAGACTAGAAATTTCTTCAAAATTAAGACACCACCGTGCTCTAAAAGATATAAGTGAAGCACTAGAGCAAAAACTATCAAGCTCAAAAGATATAAGTGAAGCACATAGAGTATTTTAGCAAATTCTAATCAAGTAGGCTTCTCCCAAAAGGTGTGTACAGCAAGGATGATTGTGGTAAACTAAAAAGCAAAGACTAATATAATACACGACGCTCCAAGCAAAACACATATCATGTGGCGAATAAAAATATTGCTCCAAGTAAAGTTACCAATGAACGAAGACGAAAGAGGGGATGCCTTCCCGGGGCATCCCCAAGCTTAGGCTTTTGGCTATCCTTGAATATCTTGGGGTGCCTTGGGAATCCCCAAGCTTAGGCTCTTGCCACTCCTTACTCTATTGTCCATAAAAGCTTTACCCAAAACTTGAAAACTTCACAACACAAAACTCAACAGGAAATCTTATAAGCTCCGTTAGTGAAAGAAAACAAAACCACCACATAAGGTACTGTAATGAACTCATTCTTTATTTATTTTGGTGTTAAACCTACTGTATTCCAACTTCTCTATGGTTTATAAACTATTTTGGTAGCCATAGATGCATCAAAATAAGCAAACAACACACGAAAAACAGAATCTGTCAAAAACAGAACAGTCTGTAGAAATCTGTAACTAACGCAAACTTCGGGAACTCTAAATATCCTACCAAAATAGGAAGTCCTGGACAATTTGTTTATCGATCATCAGCAAAAAGAATCAACGCAAAAGCACGTTTCTGTGATTTAACAAAACTAAATTCGTGCGTGCAAAGTTTCTGTTTTTCAGCAGAATCAAATCAACTATCATCATAGGTTATCCCATAGGTTCTACTTGGCACAAACACTAATTAAAAGATAAAAACACATCTAAACAGAAGGTAGATTCAAGATTTGTTACTAAACAGGAGCAAAAACAAAAAAAAAACATGAAGAAAATTGGGCTGCCTCCCAACTAGCGCTATCGTTTAACACCGCTAGCTAGGCATAAAAGCGAAGATAGATCTAACGAGTGCCATCTTTGGCACTAAATTCATAAGTAGCATGCATGATAGATTCATAAGGTAATTTGACTTTCTTTTTTGGAAAGTGCTCCATGCCTTTCTTTAATGGAAATTGGAATCTAATATTCCCTTCCTTCATATCAATAATCGCGCCAATCATTCTAAGAAAAGGTCTACCAAGAATAATAGGGCAAGAAAGATTGCAATCTATATCAAGAATGATAAAATCCACGGGCACCAATTTTCTATTTGCAACAATAATAACATCATTGATCCTTCCCATAGGCTTTTTAATGGTGGAATCCGCAAGGTGCAAATTTATAGAGCAATCATCAAGATCATGGAAACCTAGAATATCACATAAAGTTTTCAGAATCGTGGAAACACTAGCACCCAAATCACACAAAGCAAAACACTAATGATTTTTAATTCTAATCTTTATAATAGGTTCCCACTCATCATTAAGTTTTCTAGGTATAGAAACTTCCAAATTAAGTTTTTCATCATAAGATTGCATCAAGGCATCAACAATATGTTTGGTAAAAGCTTTATTTTGACTATAAGCATGAGGAGAATTAACAACGGATTGCAACAAGGAAATACAACCTTCTAAAGAACAATTATCATAATCAAATTCCTTGAAATCCGAGATAGTGGGTTCAACGCTATTTAAAGTTGTGACCTCTCCAATCCCACTTTTACCAAATTTAGCATCAAGATCTAAAGACTCCGAATTCTTGGGACGCCTTCTAGGCAAAGTTGATTCATCATCAGTCCCATAATTATCAAAATTCATATTGCAAAAAATAGATCTAATAGGAGACGCATCAATAACTTTAAGATCCTCATCATTATTTTCATGGAAACTAGAAGAACACGCCTTTATAAAGCTATCTTTTTTAGCACGCAATCTAGCGGTTCTTTCCTTGCACTCGTCAATGAAAATTCTCATTACTTTGAGAGAATCATTGATATCATGCTTAGGAGGAGAAGATCTAAGTTTAAGAGAATCAACATCAAGCGAAAGTCTATAAACGTTCCAAGCCAAATCATCAACTTTGAGCAATTTTTCTTCAAGCAAAGCATTAAAATTCTTTTGAGAAATCATAAATTCTTAAACACTATTCTCAAAATCAGAGGGCATCTTATTAAAATTACCATAAGAATTATTGTAGTAATTTCCATAATTATTAGAGGAATTACTAGGGAACGGTCTAGCATTAAAGTTTCCTCTATAAGCATTGTTTCCAAAACTATTCCTACCAACAAAACTCGCATTCATAGATTCATTATTATTCTCAATCAAAGAAGTCAAAGGCATATCATTGGGATCAAGAGGAGTATTTTTAGTAGCAAACAACTTCATAAGTTCATCCATCTTTCCACTCAAAACATTAATTTCTTCTATAGCATGTACTTTTTTACTAGAAGATCTTTCGGTGTGCCATTGAGAATAATTAGCCATAATATTATCAAGAAGTTTTGTAGCATCTCCTAACGTTATTTCCATAAACGTGCCTCCCGCGGCCGAATCTAAGAGATTTCTAGAAGCAAAGTTCAAATCGGCATAAAAATTTTGTATGATCATCCATAAATTCAAACCATGATTAGCGCAATTGCGAAGCATCAATATCATTATTTCCCAAGATTGGGTAACATGCTCATGATCAAGTTGTTTAAAATTCATAATATCGTTCCTAAGAGTGATAATCTTAGCGGGAGGAAAATATTTAGAGATAAAAGCATCTTTGCACTTGTTCCAAGAATCAATACTATTTTTAGGCAAAGACGAAAACCAATCTTTAGCACGATCTCTAAGTGAAAACGGAAATAACTTCAATTTGACAATATTGTTATCCGTATCTTTCTTCTTTTGCATATCACACAAATCAACGAAGTTGTTTAGATGAGTAGCGGTATCTTCACTAGGAAGGCCGGCGAATTGATCTTTCATAACAAGATTCAGCAAAGCAGTATTGATTTCACAAGACTCAACATCATTAAGAGGAGCAATCAGAGTACTAAGGAAATCATTATTATTGGTATTCAAGAAATCACACAATTTGGTATTATCTTGCGCCATGGCAACAAGTAATCCAACACACAAGCAAACGGAAAAAGGCAAGCAAAAAGAGAGGAGGAGATTGGGAAAGAGAGAGTGAATAAAATGGCAAGGGTGAAGTGGGGGAGAGGAAAACGAGAGGCAAATGGCAGATAATGTAAATGCGAGGGAGATGAGTTTGTGATGGGTACTTGGTATGTCTTGACTTGAGCGAAGACCTCCCCGACAACGGCACCAGAAATCTTTCTTGCTACGTCTTGAGCTTGCGTTGGTTTTCCTCGAAGAGGAGAGGGTGATGCAGCAATAGTAACGTAAGTATTTCCCTCGGTTTTTGAGAACCAAGGTATCAATCCAGTAGGAGGCTCCTCAAAAGTCCCATGCACCTACACAAACAAACAAAGAACTCACAACCAACGCAATAAAGGGGTTGTTAATCCTTTCACGGCCACTTGCAAAAGTGAGATCTAATAAAGATAGTAAGATAAGATAAATATATTTTTGGTATTTTATAATATAGATGCAAAAAGTAAAGATGCAAATATGATAAGAGATAGACCCGGGGGCCATAGGTTTCACTAGTGGCTTCTCTCAAGATAGCATAAGTATTATGGTGGGTGAACAAATTACTGTCGAGCAATTGATAGAAAAGCGAATAATTATGAGATTATCTAGGCATGATCATGTGTATAGGCATCACGTCCGCAACAAGTAGACCGACTCCTGCCTGCATCTACTACTATTACTCCACACATCGACTGACTCCTTACCTGCATCTAGAGTATTAAGTTCATAAGAATAGAGTAACGGATTAAGCAAGATGACATGATGTAGAGGGATAAACTCAAGCAAGATGATATAAACCCCATCTTGTTATCCTCGATGGCAACAATACAATTTGTGCCTTGCAACCCTTTCTGTCACTGGGTAAGGACACCGCAAGATTGAACCCAAAGCTAAGCACTTCTCCCATTGCAAGAAAGATCAATCTAGTAGGCCAAACCAAACTGATAATTCGAAGAGACTTGCGAAGATAACTCAATCATACATAAAAGAATTCAGAGAAGATTCAAATATTATTCATAGATAAACTTGATCATAAACCCACAATTCATCGGATCTTGACAAAGACACCGCAAAAAGAGTTTACATCGAATAGATCTCCACAAGAGAGGGGGAGAACATTGTATTGAGATCCAAAAAGAGAGAAGAAGCCATCTAGCTAATAACTATGGACCCGTAGGTCTGTGTTAAACTACTCGCAACTCATCGGAGGGGCAAGGATGTTGATGTAGAAGCCCTCCGCGGTCGATTCCCCCTCCAGCAGAACGCCGGCGAAGGCTCCAAGATGGGATCTCGCGGATAAAGAAGGTTACGATGGTGGAAATTGTGTTTCGTATGCTCCCTGGATGTTTTCGGGGTACGTAGGCTTATATAGGAGGAAAAAGTACGTTGGTGGACGCCTGAGGGGCCCACGAGACAGGGGGCGCGCCCTCCTATCTTGTGGGAGCCTCGACTACTTCTTGACTTGCACTCCAAGTCCTCTGGATCACGTTCGTTCCAAAAATCACGCTCCCAAAGGTTTCATTCCGTTTGGACTCCGTTTGATATTCCTTTTCTTCGAAACACTCAAATAGGCAAAAAACAACAATATGGGCTGGGCCTCCGGTTAGTAGGTTAGTCCCAAAAATGATATAAATGTGTAAAATAAAGCCCATAAACATCCAAAAAAGGGGTAATATAATAGCATGGAACAATCAAAAATTATAGATACGTTGGAGACTTATCAATCTCCACGCCATCAAATACCTACCCCTCAAGTTGAAAGGACCAACTCAGCACTGGTTGAAAAGTCTCCCCAAAAATTCCATTGGAAGTTGGGAGGAACTGGAGGACACTTTCAGGGCTAATTTTCAAGGGACATATGTCCGACCTCTAGATGCAGACGATTTAAGTCACATAATCGAACAGCCTGGAGAGTCAGCCCATAAGCTTTGGCACCAATTTCTCACCAAGAAGAACCAAATCATCGACTGCCCGGATGCCGAAGCCTTAGCGGCTTTCAAACACAGTGTCCGGGACGAATGGCTCACCAGACACCTCGGCCAGGAAAAGCCGAGGACAATGGCAGCCCTAACAAGCCTTATGACCCGCTTTTGCATGGGCGAGGACAGTTGGTTGGCCCATAGCGGCACCAGCGACCCAGGCACATCCGACATCAGGAACAACAATGGGAAGCCGCGACGCAATAAAAACAAGCATCGAAATAATGAAGACAGCCCAGACAACATGGCAGTAAACGCAGAATTCAGGGGCTCTCGACCCGGTCAACGGAAAAAGCCATTTAAAGGTAGCAGAGATGGACCGACTAGCCTAAACAAAATTCTAGACAGATCATGTCAGATCCATGGCACCCCCGAGAAACCTGCGAATCATACCAACAAAGAATGTTGTTTTCAAGCAGGCCGGCAAGCTAAATGCCGAACACAAGGGGAGAGAGCCGCCAAGTGATGACGAGGACGACCTCGCCCGCCAAACACTGGGGGACAGAAAAAATTTCCACCAGAGGTCAAAACAGTGAACATGATTTACGATGTATACGCCATAGAACCCATTGCCCCCAAATTATTCGGCATGGAGGTTCGGCTGCCTTGGTGCTTGACCCAATAATCAACGGATACCATCTCACCTGAGTCCTCATGGACATCAGTAGTAGTCTCAATCTGATATATCAGGACACTGTCTGCAAGATGGGGATAGACCCGTCAAGAATAAGTCAAAGCAATGCTACCTTTAAAGGAGTAATACCAGACGCAGAGGCTCGCTGCACGGGCTCTCTAACACTAGAGGTTGTATTCGGTTCTTCCGAAAACTTCTGAAGCAAAGAACTAATCTTCGACATCGCTCCATTCCGAAGTGGCTACCATGCACTACTCGGAAGAATGGACTTCGCTCATTTCAATGCAATTCTGCATTATGCTTATCTTAAACTTAAGATGCCCGATCCACGTGGCATCATCACAATTAGCGGATATACAGAGCGTTCCCTGCGTGTGGAAAAATATGTGGCAGCTCTAGCAGCTGAACCACTGACCGGCCTCTCCAACCCAAGTATCTAACCGGTCGTTGAGACCACGGACACGGCTAGACGTGTTCGGAGCACTACTATTTGTAGCAGCCCAGATAAACCTGAGCTTGACTAACGGCTATGCCCCCATATGTGGTGCCAGGGGCTACCCGCACGAAAAGAATCCATAGTTCGGCTGGATCCTGTTTACACTCAAGAAATTGAATTTTCACGGTTCATCAAGTTTAACCAACGTTACACACGGTCACAAAAGATTATTTCACCTGAGGTTCTTTCCTTCTTTTTACAGATGACTGTCGCGCTATACCCTTCCAGGATACGGCACAACAGAGACATAGGCGCAGACGTGCAGCAGGGACTCGTTCCAAGGTTTCTTTTCAAATTAAGACCCTGTGTAAACCTTTTTTACTATCTCTTGTTGGCTTACACCCTCCTGGTACTTAAAACGACCAAGAGGGATACCGGCGTTATTGGCAAACTTATATTCGCCAATCTAAAATGGACGTTACAAGGGCAGCATCCAATGTGTTTTGTGGGATTTACGCCCTTATCACAGTTGCTCTTTTGTCACGCCGAATTTATGCATGTATCCTGAAATTCAGGGATCATTATCGAGGGCGGTACTCAGCCTAGTATATGTTGTAAAGTCTGAATACCTTCGAGAGTGTTCGGCATTGCGAGTTTGGCCTTATATGCATCAGCTCCGAATCATGTCTTTGGTCAATAGTTGGGTTTGCCCGGCTCCCGTGTTTTGCTACCTTACGTTCCACTATATCGGCTAAGGTGGCACCGGGAGAACTACTGTGATTGTGCCCTGGTTCATCTGGATGAGCACCTCAATAGAGAAAGCCGAAAACTGACTGTCATGATAAAGCAAGAGACTGGTCAACCACTCGATGACCCATCGTAATCTTCGCGATTCCTCCACATTAAGGAAGGACCGGTTTCCCGGTCACGTATGTACACGCACCGTATTCGGATGAGCGCGGACATACCAGGGGCTATATATCAGCCCCACTGTCAAACTCCTATGGGTAAGTGAAAGTGTTAAAGCTATATAGTCCGATTGTCTGGTTCGCCGCGCTATCACCTCCTTAACGGACCAAGACGTTGGAACAAGTGTGATTATGCGCTTTGTTGAACACCCCCGCATTATACGTGTGGGGGCTAAAGCCGACGACTGCAAACTTTCAGGTTATATACATACATACATAAACGGCCGCACAGGAGGCACCACAATACTTTACGGGCAAAAGTATAAATATAGCCTTTATTATCAAAAGCATTGTTTTTATAATCAAGATACATGTCACTGGATCATGGTATTCTTTGAGCACTGAGCCTCTATTAAACGGGCACCTTCTAGGACTTCTTCCAAATAGTGCTCGGGCGAGTCCTGGCCCCCGGGCGGACCCTTGGTTGCAATATCGATGGCCTCCATCTCTGCCAAATACGTCTTAACACGGGCAAGAGCCATCCGCGCACCCTCTATGCACGCCGACCTCTTGACAGCGTCGATATGCGGCACAACACAAAGAAATCGTTGCACCAAACCAAAATAACTATCCGGGCTCGGCTCCTTTGGCCACAAATGAGCCACGACAGCCTTCATGGCAAGACCGGATAACCTATGGAGCTCGGCCCACTCCGCCATTTGCTCACTCAACAACAGCGGATGCTTTCGAGCATTGAACTGCGACCAGAACAATCTTTCCTCCTCATGATCTTTCCGATATTTGAAATACTCCGTCGCATCAGCAGCACTCTTTGCTAAATCCAAGTATGTGTCTGCAGAACTCCACAGTTGATCAAGAGGGGCATACTTCGGATCGCCGAACTTCATTCGCAATAAAAAGGGCTTCCCAGCGGTGATATCACCGGCTTGCCGAAGCTCCTCCTGTGCCGCTCTGATTTCAGAGCAAGTTTCCTTTGCTGATTGCAAAGCCTTCTCTAGGTCAGCCGTTTTCGCTTGGTTTTCCCTTTCGAGAAGCTCATATCGGCTGGCGGCATTTTCTAGCTCAATAGCCATGTTGGCTACTTTATCCTCACTTCGGTGATGAGAAGCCTATTCGGTTTTTAATTCTTCGGCCATCTTCAGGGCGGCCGCATCACTTCTCCTGGCTTGCTCCTTGGCTCGGGCAAGTTCTGCCTGAAGGGTCTCCACGGCGGCAG
This sequence comes from Triticum dicoccoides, assembly GCF_002162155.2. Lineage (NCBI taxonomy): Eukaryota > Viridiplantae > Streptophyta > Magnoliopsida > Poales > Poaceae > Triticum > Triticum dicoccoides. The sequence goes on from NC_041385.1 coordinate 150,112,648, forward strand.
CTCCATCTGCAGTCAAAAGCATACTATAAATACTAGCATCATGCTCTTCTTAATATTTTCTGATGACCCTAATATGCATACCCTGTGCCTCGTCAAGCCACTTGTTCACAAGCATGATGTCCGCATCTGCCACATCAAGTTGCCGCCTCAATTCGGCAAATTCAGCGATCCGGTCAACAACCGGATCTGCAGCCGCCTGCGCATAAAAGCAATGCTATCATTACCTGAGACTATGATCCTCTGCTCACCTCTTCTGGACGGCAACCAGAGTCTTAGGGGCTACTATCTATACAAAGTACACCTTGTGTGTGTAGTACAGTCAAATATATATATATATATATATATATATATATATATATATATATATATATATATATCTTTGCGTACCTCAAAACCTCATAGCAAGCTCGTAAAAGCTTCATTCAACCCGCTTTTTGTGGATGAAATCCTTTCGACCATCGTACCCATTAAGGTACAATGTGCTTCTGAGATAGCTGCTCGCTCCAGAAGACCCATCAATGTGTCCGGTTGTGCACCGAACAAACTCGGGCTTTTTCCGTCGGTCTCCTTAGGAGCAGAGGACTTCGGACTTCGGGCGGCCTAAGAGTTACGTTCTGGCCTTTGCGGATCAGAAGAAATCCTCCGTGACGACACCTCAGGGTCGTCCGTCTCATGAGGAAGGGAAGCAGGAGGAGGCATTTCGCTCTCCATCATCTCCGGAAGCAGATCCCCCGAAGACGAGCATTGTTGAGAAGGGCTATGAGATGGACTGCAAAACAGATGTCTCAGTTGTCATTCTCAGGAAAAGAGCAGGGCACATTTACTAAAGTGCCTTTGTTCACTTACGGCTCGGTTGACGGCTGCCCCCCTTGTGGGCGTTGTACGGTAAGGATGCCTTCTAGGGCAGGGCCCCCTGGTGAAGGTTTCTTCCCTTGTTTGGAAACCTCTGTTTCCAAGTCTTCAGGGGCGGTCCTTTTCTTCCCGTGGGGAGAGGGGATTCTAGATTCACCTCCCCGATCATCCTCCGACACGAAGGCACTAATTCCCCCAGTTAGGATGCGTACTGTATGAAGCCTGCTTTTGGCTTCTCTATTCCTCCCCTCGTCTTCTCCTGATGGCACTTGATAAGGTGCGCGAGCCGGCATCCTGGTTAGTACAGGATCCGGTGAGCCTTCGGAAAGAGGGGCCGAACACATTATCCTCTCTGCCTTTCTTATCCAATCCTGGCCAAGGGTGGTTTTTCAGAATAATGTTGTGACAAATATAATGACATCATGTTTGGTCGCGGAATTACTTACTTGGGTATCTGGACGATTGCAGTTGAGACCCGCATCCTCCGTTGTGTCCGGACACTTTATTCGTGATCCGAAGAATAATTGATACATCCCTTCAAGCATCACGCCGAAGAAGTGTTGAATGGTTCGCGGTCCTTTCGGGTTGAACTCCCACATACGGAGAGATCGATGATGGCATGGCAGGATCCGGCGAACTAACATTACTTGAATTACTTTGACGAGACTGATATCCCTCTTGAGGAGATCTCGGATGCGGCTTTGCAATGTCAGCACGTTATTGACTGGTCCCCAGTCCAATCCCATGTTAACCCATGATGCCAGTTGTGGCGGAAGGGCAGAGCGGAAGGCTGGGGCAGCTGCCCACTTTGTACCTCGGGGTGATGTGATGTAAACCCACTCCCGTTGCCATAGGTCGGATACCTCCGGGAAGGAACCCTTTGGCCATAAGGCGTCAGCACCTTTGCTTATTATAGCACCTCTGCACTCCTCCTGTTGCCCGTCGATCATCTTTGGCTTCACATTGAAGGTTTTGAGCCATAAGCCGAAGTGGGGGGTAATGCGGAAGAAAGCCTCACACACGACGATGAACGACGAGATGTGAAGGAAGGAATCTGGAGCTAGATCATGAAAATCCAGCCCATAATAGAACATGAGCCCTCTAACGAAGGGATCAAGACTAAAGCCTAGCCCTCGGAGGAAGTGGGAGATGAATACGACACTCCCGTTGGGTTTGGGAGTGGGGATAAATTGCCCTGGAGCGGGTAGCCTGTGAAGAATCTCGGCGGTCAGATACCTAGCCTCCCTAAGCTTTTTGATGTCCTCCTCTTGAAGGAAATATGCCCTAGAGGCAATAATAAAGTTATTATTTATTTCCTTACATCATGATAAATGTTTATTATTCATGCTAGAATTGTATTAACCGGAAAAATGATATATGTGTGAATACATAGACAAACATAGTGTCACTAATATGCCTCTACTTGACTAGCTCGTTAATCAAAGATGGTTAAGTTTCCTAACCATAGACATGAGTTGTCATTTGATTAACAGGATCACATCATTAGAAGAATGATGTGATTGACTTGACCCATTCTGTTAGCTTAGCACTTGATCGTTTAGTATGTTGCTATTGCTTTCTTCATGACTTATACATGTTCCTATGACTATGAGATTATGCAACTCCCGTTTACCGGAGGAACACTTTGTGTGCTACCAAACGTCACAACGTAACTGGGTGATTATAAAGGAGCTCTACAGGTGTCTCCAAAGGTACATGTTGGGTTGGCGTATTTCGAGATTAGGTTTTGTCACTCCGATTGTCGGAGAGGTATCTCTGGGCCCTCTCGGTAATGCACATCACTATAAGCCTTGCAAGCAATGTAGCTAATGAGTTAGTTACGGAATGATGCATTACGTAATGAGTAAAGAGACTTGCCGGTAACGAGATTGAACTAGGTATTGGATACCGACGATCGAATCTCGGGCAAGTAACATACCGATGACAAAGGGAACAACGTATGTTGTTATGCGGTTTGACCGATAAAGATCTTCGTAGAATATGTAGGAGCCAATATGAGCATCCAGGTTACGCTATTGGTTATTGATCGAGAATAGTTCTAGGTCATGTCTACATAGTTCTCGAACCCGTAGGGTCCGCACGCTTAACGTTACGATGATAGTATTATTATGAGTTTATAAGTTTTGATGTACCGAAGATTGTTCGGAGTCCCGGATGTGATCACGGACATGACGAGGAGTCTCGAAATGGTCGAGACATAAAGATTGATATATTGGATGGCTATATTCGGACACCGGAAGTGTTCTGGGTGATTTCGGAGAAAACCGGAGTGCCGGAGGGATTACCGGAACCCCCCGGGGAAGTATTGGGCCTTAGTGGGCCAGGGGAGAGAGAGAGGGCAGCAGCCCGGGAGGTGGCGCGCCCCCTCCCATGGGGAGTCTGAATTGGACTAGGGGAATGGGGCGCGGCCCATCTTTCCCTCTCCCTCTCCCTCTCTTTCCTTCCCCCTTCCTCCTTCCTAGTTGGACTAGGAAAGGGGAGTCCTACTCCCTCTAGGAGGAGGACTCCCCCCCTGCTTGGCGCGCCCCCTAGGGCCGACCGGCCTCCCCCCCTTGCTCCTTTATATACGGGGCAGGGGGCACCCTAGGACACACAAGTTGTTCTTCGTGATCGTTCCTTAGCCGTGTGCGGTGCCCCCCTCTACCATATTCCACCTCGGTCATATCGTTGTAGTGCTTAGGTGAAGCCCTGTGTCGGTAGAACATCATCATCATCACCACTCCGTCGTGCTGACGGAACTCATCCCCGACACTTTGCTGGATCGGAGTCCGGGGATCGTCATCGAGCTGAACGTGTGCTAAACTCGGAGGTGCCGTACGTTCGGTGCTTGGATCGGTCGGATCGTGAAGACGTACGACTACATCAACCGCGTTGTCATAACGCTTCCGCTTACGGTCTACGAGGGTACATGGACAACACTCTCCCCTCTCGTTGATATGCATCACCATGATCTTGCGTGTGCGTAGGAATTTTTTTTGAAATTACTACGTTCCCCAACAGTGGTATCAGAGCCCAGGTTTTATGCATTGATGTTATATGCACGAGTAGAACACAAGTGAGTTGTGGGTGATACAAGTCATACTGCTTACCAGCATGTCATACTTTGGTTCAGCGGGATTGTTGGATGAAGTGGCCCGGACCGATATTACGCGTACGCTTACGCGAGACTGGTTTTACCGTCGTGCTTTGCACACAGGTGACTAGCGGGTGTCTGTTTCTCCAACTTTAGTTGAACCGAGTGTGGCTACGCCCGGTCCTTGTGAAGGTTAAAACAGCACTAACTTGATGAACTATCGTTATGGTTTTGATGCGTAGGTAAGAACTGTTCTTGCTCAGCCCGTAGCAGCCCCGTAAAATTTGCAACAACAAAGTAGAGGACGTCTAACTTGTTTTTGCAGGGCATGTTGTGATGTGATATGGTTAAGACGTGATGATATATAAGTTGTTGTATGAGATGATCATGTTTTGTTGAAGTTATCGGCAACTGGCAGAAGCCCTATGGTTGTCTCTTTGTTGCATAAGATGCAAGTGCCAAATAATTGCTTTACTTTATCGCTATGCGATAGCAATAGTTGCAAGAGCAATAGTTGGCGAGACGACCATGTGACGACACATTGATATAGATCAAGATGATGAAGATCATGGTGTCGTGCCGGTAACAATAGAGATCATGACAGTACTTTGGAGATGGAGATCAAAGGCACAAGATGATCATGGCCATATCATGTCACATATTTTGATTGCATATGATGTTTATCTGTTATACATCTTATTCTGTTTTGTTTGACGGTAGCATTATAAGATGATATCTCACTAATTATCAAGAAGTGTTCTCCTGAGTATGCACCGTTGCGAAAGTTCTTCGTGCTGAGACACCACGTGATGATCGGGTGTGATAGGCTCTACGTTCAAATACAACGGGTGCAAAACAGTTGTGCACGTGGAATACTGTCACATCCCTAGCTGCTGGTAGTGCTCTAGGCTAGCTCATGTGAGCATCATGTTTTAATTCAAATGAAATTTGAATTGAGGGATTTTCAAAGCCTCAGAAACCCTCTAAAAATAACCAACATTTAATTCTTCTCAAATGAGTCCAAGAAAATGTTCCTGTTATTCTATAGAAATATTGGTAAGAGGTAAAATTCAAACCAATATTTTTGGAGTCACAGAAATATTTGTTTTGGCCATTTGAATTAATTCAATAACTATTTGCATTGGATTTATATTTTATATATAATTAATATATGTCCAATAATTCTGGAACATTTTATGTGGTTTGGTATATTTTAGTTCTAGCCACATAATTATTTTTAGGATTTTATAAAATGGTTTAGTATTTTTACTAAACCAAAACAAAACAGAACAAAATAGAAAACAGAAATATAAAACAGAAATAAAAGAGAGAAGGATTTTACCTGTGAAGCCCACCTGGTGGCCCAACAGGACCGGCCCAGCCGGCCCAGCCCACCTCCTCCCCCTTGTCCTCTTCCTCCTCTGCCAGGAGGACGAACAGAGGCGAGGCGTGGCGCGCGCCGACGCTGCCTCGGCCACCTCCTGCTTCCCCCTGGCCACCTCCTGCTTCCTCTCGTTGCCCTGGACCCCGTCCGCGACGCCACGCACCCCCCCCCAGGCCTCTCACTCTCTCCCCGAGCTCCTCTCCTCCTCTGGCTCTCTCGCGCGCAGCCACCGAACACACCCGCCGCCGCCGACGAGCTCCCTCGTGGCCACCGGCCACCCCTAGCCTCGCCGATGCGCTCAAAGGCTCCGCCTCGACCCCCTCCTTCCTCCCCACCGACCCACGGCCCTCCGGAAGCCCTGTAACGCCGCCACCATCGCCGTTTCCATCGCCGGCCGCCGAGGATCTTCTCCGTCAATTCGGCCACTCCGGCGCGCCCCCGAGCCCACTAACCCTCCCTACAGCTCCGCGGTGAGCCTCCGCGCAGAACCCCTCTCTCTCCCCTCGCGTTTGCGAGCTCTAGGCCATAGCTCCGCCGCGGCCGAACTCCGGCCGCCGCTGACCTCGTCACCGCCGTCACTGCAGCCGCTTGAGCTCGTTTCGGAGCGTGTCACCGCACTCAGGAAGCCACCAGGAGCCTAACGCATATCCTAACTCGCCCTCCCGTGCACCACAGCGCCAACCCCGCACTCATCGAACTCCGGCGCCGCCGCGAGCTCCGTTCCGGCGAACCCCGGCCACCCCCGCACCTCCCGTTGGCCCCCCTAGATGCGCACGGGCACGGGCTACCTTCTGGTGCCCTTTGCGCGTCCAGCCGCCGCCCGTAGCGCAACCCCGGTGAACTTCCGCCGCGTTTCGGGTCGCCGCCGGTCGAACTCCGGTGGCCAGTGACGTGGCGCTATCATTAGCCACTAATGACGCACTAACCAACCCCCTAGGCCACTGACAGTGGGCCCCACCCCTGGTCAAACCCCAGTCAGCGCTGGGTTTGACCGGGATTAGCTCCTGTGTCACTGACGTGTGGCCCCCACACGTCAGGTTTGACCTGGGGCGCCCAGTTGACCCTGCTGACGTCATGCCAACGTCATGCTGACGCAGTAATGTTTTCTGGATTTAATTTAATTCTGAAAATTCAAAAAAATTGTATAAACTTCTAAAATTCATAGAAATTCAACCGTAACTCCAAATTAAATAAATTATATATGAAAAATTATCAGAAAAATTCAAGGAATCCATCTGTACCATTTTCATGCATCTTAGAACAACTTATAGGTGCTGTTTAGCACAAATCAATTAAATGGCATTTGAATAATCACATATGGAGTTTGAATTTGAATCTTGTATTCAAACCAACTTCATTTAATCTGTTGCTAGTTGCATTAGCTCAAAACACATTCATTTTGCCATGTCATGATCATGCATCATATTGTGCATTGCATTGATTGTGTTCCTTCTGTGTTGCCGGTATTTGTCCCCTCTCGATAGACGTGATACCGATGATGTGATCGTTGACACTGATGAAGACTCAATGTTATCTTCAGAAGTGCCAGGCAAGCAAAACCCCCTTGTTCATTCCGATAAAATCCCACTCTCTCGCTCCTGCTCTCTTTTACTGCATTAGGGCAACATCGATTCATCTGTTACTTGCTGCGGTAGCTGAACCCCTTTATCCTCTGCATGACCTGTCATTCCACAGTAATTAGATGAAACCCACTAGCATGAGTAGGAGTTGTTTGAGCCCTGTTGTGCCTACTCATTCATGGTTGTTTGTCATGCCTGCTATTGCTTAGAGTTGAGTCAGGTCTGATTCATCGGGGATGAATCAGAGGCGTGTGAACATGTCCTACTGTGTGTGAGCTAAGTGTGTGAACACGATTTGGTAAAAGGTAGCGGTGAGAGGCCATGTAGGAGTACATGGTGGGTTGTCTCATTGTAGCCGTCCTCAGGAACTGAGTTCTGTGTTTGTGATCCATGATTCAGCTACTACCATGCATTGGGCCCTGAAATATGACCCCGCTCGACTTCTTATTCACCCTAGTCCTCTGTCCAGGAGTTGCAAGTAGTTTCTGGTGTTTGTAGCTTACTGGAGGCCGTGGACAGCGCTGACCGTAGGGGTGGGCTGTGATGCGGTAGGTACGTGGCACGGTGTATCGGATGCCCGTTTGGTATCTCGGGAACCCTGTTCACATCGTTTGGGGCTGTGAGCGAAACTCCGGCCGGATCTCCTCATGGATGGAACCCGAATAGGCGATAAACCTGGACTAGAGACTTAGGTGTTTAGGTAGGTCGTGGTCTACACCCACGTCGGCTTTCGCTTGAAGTCTGCCGAGCACATGTCGTGTGCAGACGCTAAGTGGTGGAAACATGTATGAAGAAGTACACCCCTGCAGGGTTAATATCATCTATTCGAATAGCCGTGTCCGCGGTAAAGGACTTCTGGGTTGCTTATATCAGTTCATAGACAAGTGAAAGTGGATACTCTAAAATACGCAAGATAAGCGTGAGTGCTATGGATGGCGTTCTCGTAGGGAGACGGGAGCGGATCCATAGTGGTGTATTGATATGGTGAATATGTGGACTCGTGTGCGCCACCTCAAAAGAGTTACTTGCAGTCGTAGTTCAGGATAGCCACCGAGTCAAAGCTGGCTTGCTGCAGTCAAACCCCTCCACCCCCTTGTTGATAATGATGCATGTGTAGATAGATCTGATGTAAGTCTTGCTGGGTACATTTGTACTCACGTTTGCCTATTTTATGTTTTTGCAGAGAGACTTCAGTCTCACTAGTAGTTCCGCTTGGACTTTGACGTTTAGCTTGATACCTCAGCTACGATCTTGTGCCCTCGACAGGATCTGATCGATAGTCAGGCTTCTCAGCCTTTTTCATTTATAGATGTCTGTACTCAGACATGATAGCTTCCGCCTGTGCTTTGACTTGTATGCTCTGATTATTGGGTCATGAGACCCATGTTTGTAATGTCTCGCTCCTCGGAGCCTATTGAATAAATTACTTGAGTCGTAGAGTCATGTTGTGATGCCATGTTGTATCTGCACATATCGAGCATATTGTGTGTATGCATTTGAAATGCTTGGTATGTGTGGGATCTGACCATCTAGTTGTTTATCTTTAGTAGCCTCTCTTACCGGGAAATGTCTCCTAGTGTTTCCACCGAGCCATGGTAGCTTGCTACTGCTCCGGAACACTTAGGCTGGCCGGCATGTGTCCTTCTTCGTTCCTGTGTCTGTCCCTTCGAGGAAATGTCACGCGATGAATACCGGAGTCCTGTTAGCCCGCTACAGCCCGGTTCACCGGAGTCCTGCTAGCCCAGTGCTACAGCCTGGTTTCACTCGCTGATGACCGACACGTTCGATGCTGGGTCATGGATGCCTGTCCCTGTAAGTCTGTGCCAGTTTGGGTTTACGACTAGCCATGTCAGCCCAGGCTCCTTATCATATGGATGCTAGCGACACTGTCATATACGTGTGCCAAAAGGCGCAAACGGTCCCGGGCAAAGGTAATGCGACACCCGTGGGAATACCGTGCGTGAGGCCGCAAAGTGATATGAGGTGTTACATGCTAGATTGATGTGGCATTGAGTCGGGGTCCTGACAGCGTTGGTATCAGAGCTTGACTGCCTGTAGGATTACCAAGCCAAACTGGTCGAAGTTGAGTCTAGAAATTCTTTAGTTATATAAGGGAATTGATTGTGGGATGGAACGTAAGGCTCTTTTACTCCTTATACCTCATGGCCTTCTGATCTGAGTCATCATCTTCTCTTCTACGGGGATTAAGAACTAGGCTATCTCTTCTTTCTATCAGGATCACGTGTTACTAATCCGTAGACTTATAAGATTGTTGGATTTAAGCTTGAGTTCAGTTTCTACTACTTCCGTATGTTAATTGTTGATCTCCAAACCTTGATATTGTGCTTCTGAGTGGTTATGCCACCATTTTTGTGAATGTCTCAAATCTTTTCTGAGCATTTACAGCCGTTATGCTGTCCGAGTCATCCCAGGTTTCTAAGTAGTCTGATGCATTTGCAAATTCCTTCCTCCCGCTTCGATGTTCCTTTGGGCCAGATTAACCACACTAATCGGTGTGTTGAGGTAATTATTACCTCGACATATATGTTGGAATTATTATTATGACCCTAAGTGCTTAGGGGATCATCTAGTAATTTAGCCATGATTTGTGTTCCCAGTGTGATGATTCTGGCCATCATTCTCGAAAGCATCCCGTGATGCTACTTAGTAGTAGGTATTCTATTCCTGGGTTCTTGAACCCGAGATTCACTCTACTTACTTCATGTTGATAGTAATTGCTAGTGCCTTTAGTATATTAGTAACCTTTGCGATAGTCCTCGAGGTCCGTGGTATATCGTTCTTCCAAATACCATGAACCATTATGGCAGAAGTTTGTTGGATCAAAAGATCACAACAGGCCCTCTATGAGTTCTCCATGCTATATTGTGACTCTGCCAGCTCAACCTTTCTGCATGGGTTATCCGGAAGAATTATGTTGAACTTTGTTCGGCATACCAACCCATGTATCCACAACTCAGAAAGTTATATGTTCCTTTGAGTTGTCCCTCTTTAGTTGTCTACTGACCTTCGTCTATCAATTGATAGTCAAGAGTATGCATGCGTTCGTTTATCGATGCCTATTACTCTTGTGGTCCGTCAAGCCATTCTATCGCGGAATGACTAGGAGAAACAAACTCCAGTACCTCATCCATATCTAGGATTGGGTCAAAGAAGTTGTGCTCCGCAGATCAACTTGCTAATCCAGCTTTTGCTCTGTTCTACCTTGGAGTATTACCATCTTTTATATCGGGATTGTTATAGGAATTGCACACCATCCTATGAACTCTTGGTACAGTGATACTTTTGCCATCCTTGTTCATTCCTCGGTTCCTGTGTTATTGTAACCGGAATGCCGACAAATGAATCATGGCGTGTGAAAACAATACTGCTAGCAACTCTGTTGCTTGGTAGTTAAAGGATAATAATTTCATTCTTAGCGTGTTGGTTCTTGAATCATCATTCTAAGACTGATCGTGCTATCTAGTCCTTATTTCGGTGCACCCTTCGATTGATGAGTTAGGATCTTGTCAAATCCTCACTCATTTGATCATATCATCTTGCCCTGAAAGGCAAGATTGTTCTCGAGCCTAGTAACATATCGGTGCTTCGTGATTTTCCGAAGATCTTCTCGGAAGTATTACCAGGTTGTCACCTGACCGCTGTGTTGAGCTCGTGATCAAGTTGGTTTCTTGTGAACCACCCTTTCTCCAAAAATCTGTGTTGGATATCCCGGAGCTAGTTGGTTAAGCTAGACAACAACTTGGAGAGTTGGAGGATAAAAGCTTGCCTGACTTAGTTTGTTCCAAAGGGATAATCTTGTGTAGTGTTTGTTGAAGAAAGATGATATCTTCATCGATTGGTCAATGTGATCAGTTGCTGGACCTATTGTCTTATCAATCCTTTGATTTGAGTGTGGGCTATCGTCAAATCAAATCAGTACCAACGATATTCGTAATGTTGTCTTATTCGTGGTTGATCCCTCGAGTATACACCATTATATCTTTTGGGTCTGACCTATGCTATCACTTGTTCACTTAACTATGGAATTCCTTTTAAAAGGAAACCCGGATGAATTGTTGTTGAGCCCATTGACAACATCCTTATCTCCTCCATGATTTTGTTGGACAATAAGTTAGTGTTGGAAACTTTTGAAGCATTTGTTCATGCTAGCTCATGAAGCATATGTTCGGATGTAAGAAGTGACTTCCTCTAGTTCATATGCATTTGATGCAAGTTGCCGCCGTGGACTCGAGAAAGTCAATGTTGCTTCCTCTGGAATCATCGCAAGTCAGTCATGCACACGTGCGAAGTATTCTGTGGTCTGGAGACTTGCAACCTTCATTCCATATGTGTATCCTAGCACACCAAGCCACTGACTGATTTGTTCAAGGAGAAGGAGTATCTTCATAAGAGCTAATCCGGACTTATGAAAGAACTTCGATATCCTCGCTGATGGTTCCCAACCAGAACTCGGTAGTGTTTTATTGTAAGACTACCATGTGGGCATGCTTGTCTGGGACAACGTGTTCACATGTTTGTAGTAGAACCAGCTCATGTTTTGGAGCTTGCTATCGTAGTTCATTCCCCGAGAATCTCGCAACGTCATCTCGTCGATTCGTGTTGCAAACTTCCGTTTTTCCTCCTGGACTCGATGAGTCTGGAATATCCTGACACCAACCAGATCTGAATCTCAGGCAGATATGATGGTTGGAATATTTCCCAAGAATTATAATATTGGTCCCTCGAAAACCGGTAAAGTGGATGTCGTGGCCAACACACCCAGCCGGAAGACCTGTTATTATAATATCTTGATTGAGGAAGTTGGCCACCTCCCCATAGGAATTTCGTAGGATTTACTCCCTAGTTGCCCCTATGGATTTTGAGATCCCGAAGTCCGGCCTTTTTACTTGATGTTCTAGATATCAAACCATATCTATGAATGGGTTACGCTAGCACATCAAGGAGAACATTAGAAGCGGAGTGCTAAATGTCTCTCGGTCGATCGTCCAGATTTTGTTCCTTGGCTCGCTAAGGTGAAATCTGAGAAAGTGTTATCCTCCTTTGCATCTGCATCGTCCATCGCTATTCATCATGGTAGTAAGTTGTGTTGCCAGAATCCTTGACACGGATGCTGGTAAAACCCTGATGAATATGGAAATGCTCAAGTTCTTGAGAGCACGCACAAGCGCTAGGTGTTATCATCGGCACTAACTGGGTTGCTCTCAGTTTCCTCGGCAATGCTATGATCCTTTCAAACAGTGAATTCACTCCCTATTGTTGGGTTCTTCCCCCGTTACCAGAATCATTCCCAGCATTTGCATTTTGTTCCCAGCTTGCACCGCCAATGTGTCATTCTACCATGGGTCTCTTCCATTTCCGGTGATAAGCAAATTCATCCATTGCGTTGTCTTCAACAAGGTAATCCACATCATCCAAGTCCAAGTATGCCATTCTACCGACCCCGCCAATCGATTGCTGTGATTTGCCTTAGGCTGATATAGAGAGTCTCAATGATCTCTATATCAAAGGTAATTCTTTTTGCCACTTAAGGGGATATATCTTCGAGTCACCTTCCCTAAGGTGCATCATAATGGTGCCATGTCAACTCAACTCCTCGCTACATTGACAACCGATCACCACATTCTTAAGTCTGGAATTGTTGTCTACTTAGCGAACCCTCGTCATCTGTCTTACTCCATTTCTTCGGATCTGTGCTTCGTCTCTCAGCTCGAGAGATGTTGCTATGTCTCATTCCGTGAGTTAATCCTGAGTTGTTCGACCTTCGAGAAGAACCATTCTTTTAGGATCTTTCCTTTCCTCTCGTTGTCATGTTAGTTGGAGTTCTCAGAGCAAGACTTCGAGACAAAGATGGTGATCGAATCAACGCTTTGATAAAGTGCACCCTGGATCGTGAAGATTGTGCTAGTTTGCGTTTCCCCTTCACCTTACCCTACGCTTGAATCTCGGGACGAGATTTTTGTTTAGTGGGGGTGAGTTGTCACATCCCTAGCTGCTGGTAGTGCTCTAGGCTAGCTCATGTGAGCATCATGTTTTAATTCAAATGAAATTTGAATTGAGGGATTTTCAAAGCCTCAGAAACCCTCTAAAAATAACCAACATTTAATTCTTCTCAAATCAATCCAAGAAAATGTTCCTGTTATTCTATAGAAATATTGGTAAGAGGTAAAATTCAAACCAATATTTTTGGAGTCACAGAAATATTTGTTTTGGCCATTTGAATTAATTCAATAACTATTTGCATTGGATTTATATTTTATATACAATTAATATATGTCCAATAATTCTGGAACATTTTATGTGGTTTGGTATATTTTAGTTCTAGCCACATAATTATTTTCAGGATTTTATAAAATGGTTTAGTATTTTTACTAAACCAAAACAAAACAGAACAAAATAGAAAATAGAAATATAAAACAGAAATAAAAGAGAGAAGGATTTTACCTGTGAAGCCCACCTGGTGGCCCAACAGGACCGGCCCAGCCGGCCCAGCCCACCTCCTCCCCCTTGTCCTCTTCCTGCTCTGCCAGGAGGACGAACAGAGGCGAGGCGTGGCGCGCGCCGACGCTGCCTCGGCCACCTCCTGCTTCCCCCTGGCCACCTCCTGCTTCCTCTCGTTGCCCTGGACCCCGTCCGCGACGCCACGCACCCCCCCCCAGGCCTCTCACTCTCTCCCCGAGCTCCTCTCCTCCTCTGGCTCTCTCGCGCGCAGCCACCGAACACACCCGCCGCCGCCGACGAGCTCCCTCGTGGCCACCGGCCACCCCTAGCCTCGCCGATGCGCTCAAAGGCTCCGCCTCGACCCCCTCCTTCCTCCCCACCGACCCACGGCCCTCCGGAAGCCCTGTAACGCCGCCACCATCGCCGTTTCCATCGCCGGCCGCCGAGGATCTTCTCCGTCAATTCGGCCACTCCGGCGCGCCCCCGAGCCCACTAACCCTCCCTACAGCTCCGTGGTGAGCCTCCGCGCAGAACCCCTCTCTCTCCCCTCGCGTTTGCGAGCTCTAGGCCATAGCTCCGCCGCGGCCGAACTCCGGCCGCCGCTGACCTCGTCACCGCCGTCACTGCAGCCGCTTGAGCTCGTTTCGGAGCGTGTCACCGCACTCAGGAAGCCACCAGGAGCCTAACGCATATCCTAACTCGCCCTCCCGTGCACCACAGCGCCAACCCCGCACTCACCGAACTCCGGCGCCGCCGCGAGCTCCGTTCCGGCGAACCCCGGCCACCCCCGCACCTCCCGTTGGCCCCCCTAGATGCGCACGGGCACGGGCTACCTTCTGGTGCCCTTCGCGCGTCCAGCCGCCGCCCGTAGCGCAACCCCGGTGAACTTCCGCCGCGTTTCGGGTCGCCGCCGGTCGAACTCCGGTGGCCAGTGACGTGGCGCTGTCATTAGCCACTAATGACGCACTAACCAACCCCTAGGCCACTGACAGTGGGCCCCACCCCTGGTCAAACCCCAGTCAGCGCTGGGTTTGACCGGGATTAGCTCCTGTGTCACTGACGTGTGGCCCCCACACGTCAGGTTTGACCTGGGGCGCCCAGTTGACCCTGCTGACGTCATGCCAACGTCATGCTGACGTAGTAATGTTTTCTGGATTTAATTTAATTCTGAAAATTCCAGAAAATTGTATAAACTTCTAAAATTCATAGAAATTCAACCGTAACTCCAAATTAAATAAATTATATATGAAAAATTATCAGAAAAATTCAAGGAATCCATCTGTACCATTTTCATGCATCTTAGAACAACTTATAGGTGCTGTTTAGCACAAATCAATTAAATGGCATTTGAATAATCACATATGGAGTTTGAATTTGAATCTTGTATTCAAACCAACTTCATTTAATCTGTTGCTAGTTGCATTAGCTCAAAACACATTCATTTTGCCATGTCATGATCATGCATCATATTGTGCATTGCATTGATTGTGTTCCTTCTGTGTTGCCGGTATTTGTCCCCTCTCGATAGACGTGATACCGATGATGTGATCGTTGACACTGATGAAGACTCAATGTTATCTTCAGAAGTGCCAGGCAAGCAAAACCCCCTTGTTCATTCCGATAAAATCCCACTCTCTCGCTCCTGCTCTCTTTTACTGCATTAGGACAACATCGATTCATCTGTTACTTGCTGCGGTAGCTGAACCCCTTTATCCTCTGCATGACCTGTCATTCCACAGTAATTAGATGAAACCCACTAGCATGAGTAGGAGTTGTTTGAGCCCTGTTGTGCCTACTCATTCATGGTTGTTTGTCATGCCTGCTACTGCTTAGAGTTGAGTCAGGTCTGATTCATCGGGGATGAATTAGAGGCGTGTGAACATGTCCTACTGTGTGTGAGCTAAGTGTGTGAACACGATTTGGTAAAAGGTAGCGGTGAGAGGCCATGTAGGAGTACATGGTGGGTTGTCTCATTGCAGCCGTCCTCAGGAACTGAGTTCTGTGTTTGTGATCCATGATTCAGCTACTACCATGCATTGGGCCCTGAAATATGACCCCGCTCGACTTCTTATTCACCCTAGTCCTCTGTCCAGGAGTTGCAAGTAGTTTCTGGTGTTTGTAGCTTACTGGAGGCCGTGGACAGCGCTGACCGTAGGGGTGGGCTGTGATGCGGTAGGTACGTGGCACGGTGTACCGGATGCCCGTTTGGTATCTCGGGAACCCCGTTCACATCGTTTGGGGCTGTGAGCGAAACTCCGGCCGGATCTCCTCATGGATGGAACCCGAATAGGCGATAAACCTGGACTAGAGACTTAGGTGTTTAGGTAGGTCGTGGTCTACACCCACGTCGGCTTTCGCTTGAAGTCTGCCGAGCACATGTCGTGTGCAGACGCTAAGTGGTGGAAACATGTATGAAGAAGTACACCCCTGCAGGGTTAATATCATCTATTCGAATAGCCGTGTCCGCGGTAAAGGACTTCTGGGTTGCTTATATCAGTTCATAGACAAGTGAAAGTGGATACTCTAAAATACGCAAGATAAGCGTGAGTGCTATGGATGGCGTTCTCGTAGGGAGACGGGAGCGGATCCATAGTGGTGTATTGATATGGTGAATATGTGGACTCGTGTGCGCCACCTCAAAAGAGTTACTTGCAGTCGTAGTTCAGGATAGCCACCGAGTCAAAGCTGGCTTGCTGCAGTCAAACCCCTCCACCCCCTTGTTGATAATGATGCATGTGTAGATAGATCTGATGTAAGTCTTGCTGGGTACATTTGTACTCACGTTTGCCTATTTTATGTTTTTGCAGAGAGACTTCAGTCTCACTAGTAGTTCCGCTTGGACTTCGACGTTTAGCTTGATACCTCAGCTACGATCTTGTGCCCTCGACAGGATCTGATCGATAGTCAGGCTTCTCAGCCTTTTTCATTTATAGATGTCTGTACTCAGACATGATAGCTTCCGCTTGTGCTTTGACTTGTATGCTCTGATTGTTGGGTCATGAGACCCATGTTTGTAATGTCTCGCTCCTCGGAGCCTATTGAATAAATTACTTGAGTCGTAGAGTCATGTTGTGATGCCATGTTGTATCTGCACATATCGAGCATATTGTGTGTATGCATTTGAAATGCTTGGTATGTGTGGGATCTGACCATCTAGTTGTTTATCTTTAGTAGCCTCTCTTACCGGGAAATGTCTCCTAGTGTTTCCACCGAGCCATGGTAGCTTGCTACTGCTCCGGAACACTTAGGCTGGCCGGCATGTGTCCTTCTTCGTTCCTGTGTCTGTCCCTTCGGGGAAATGTCACGCGATGAATACCGGAGTCCTGTTAGCCCGCTACAGCCCGGTTCACCGGAGTCCTGCTAGCCCAGTGCTACAGCCTGGTTTCACTCGCTGATAACCGACACGTTCGATGCTGGGTCATGGATGCCTGTCCCTGTAAGTCTGTGCCACTTTGGGTTTACGACTAGCCATGTCAGCCCGGGCTCCTTATCATATGGATGCTAGCGACACTGTCATATACGTGTGCCAAAAGGCGCAAACGGTCCCGGGCAAAGGTAATGCGACACCCGTGGGAATACCGTGCGTGAGGCCGCAAAGTGATATGAGGTGTTACATGCTAGATCGATGTGGCATTGAGTCGGGGTCCTGACAAATACTCAGGTTAAACTTGATGAGCCTAGCATATAACAGATATGGCCTCGGAACACGGAGACCGAAAGGTCGAGCGTGAATCATATAGTAGATATGATCAACATATTGATGTTCACCGTTGAAACTACTCCATCTCACGTGATGATCGGACATGGTGTAGTTGATATGGATCATGTAATCACTTAGAGGATTAGAGAGATGTCTTTCTAAGTGGGAGTTCTTTAGTAATATGATTAATTGAAATTAAATTTATCAGGAAGTTAGTCCTGGTAGTATTTTGCAAATTATGTTGTAGATCAATAGCTTGCATTGTTGCTTTCATATGTTTATTTTTATATGTTCCTAGAGAAAATTGTGCTGAAAGATGTTGGTAGCAATGATGCGTATTGGATCCGTGGTCTGAGGTTTATCCTCATTGCTGCACAGAAGAATTATGTCCTTAATGCACCGCTAGGTGACAGACCTATTGCAGGAGCAGATGCAGACGTTATGAATGTTTGGCTAGCTCAATATGATGACTACTTGATAGTTTTGTGCACCATGCTTTATGGCTTAGAATCGGGACTTCAAAAACATTTTGAACGTCATGGACCATATGAGATGTTCCAGGAGTTGAAGTTAATATTTCAAGCAAATACCGGAGTTGAGAGAGATGAAGTCTCCAACAAGTTCTATAGCTAAAAGATGGAGGAGAATCGCTCAACTAGTGAGCATGTGCTCAGATTGTCTGGGTACTACAATCGCTTGAATCAAGTGGGAGTTAATCTTCCAGATAAGATAGTGATTGACAAAATTCTCTAGTCACCACCACCAAGTTAGTAGAACTTCGTGATGAACTATAATGCAAGGGATGACGAAAACGATTCCCGAGCTCTTTGTGATGCTGAAATCGACGAAGGTAGAAATCAAGAAAGAGCATCAAGTGTTGATGATTGACAAGACCACTAGTTTCAAGAAAAGGGCAAAGGGAAAGAAAGGGAACTTCAATCAGAATGGCAAGCAAGTTGTCACTCCCGCGAAGAAGCCCAAAGCTGGACCAAAGCCTGAAACTGAGTGATTATACTGCAAAGGAAATAGTCACTAGAAGCGGAAATGCCCTGAATATTTGGTGGATAAGAAGGATGGCAAAGTGAACAAGGGTATATTTGATATACAGGTTATTGATGTGTGCCTTACTAGTGTTTATAGTAACCCCTGAGTATTTGATACGTGTTCGGTTGCTAAGATTAGTAACTTGAAACAGGAGTTATAGAATAAACAGAGACTAGTTGAAGGGGAAGTGACGATGAGTGTTGGAAGTAGTTCCAAGATTGATATGATCATCATCGCACACTCCCTAAACTTTCGGGATAAGTGTTAAACCTAAATAAATGTTATTTAGTGTTTGCATTGAGCATGAATATGATTTGATCATGTTTATTGCAATATGGTTATTCATTTAAAGTCAGAGAATAATTGTTGTTCTATTTACATGAATAAAACCTTCAATGGTCATACACCCAATGAAAATAGTTTGTTGGATCTCGATCGTAGTGATACACATATTCATAATATTGATGCCAAAAGATGCAAAGTTAATAGTGATAGTGCAACTTATTTGTGGCATTGCCGTTTGGGTCATATCGGTGTAAAGCGCATGAAGAAACTCCATAAAGATGGATTTTTCGGAATCACTTGGTTATGAATCATTTGATGCTTGCGAACCGTGCCTTTTGGGCAAGATGACTAAAACTCCGTTCTCCGGAACAATGGAACGAGCTACTGACTTGTTGGAAATAATACATACCGATGTATGCGATCCAATGAGTGTTGATGCTCATGGCGAGTATCGTTATTTTCTGACCTTCACAAACGATTTGAGCAGATATGAGTATATCTACTTAATGAAACACAAGTCTGAAACATTTGAAAAGTTCAAAGAATTTCAGACTGAAGTGGAGAATCATCGTAACAATAAAATAAAGTTTCTACGATCTGATCGTGGAGGAGAATATTTGAGTTACGAGTTTGGCCTTCATATAAAGAATGTGGAATAGTTTCACAGCTCACGCCACATGAAACACCACAACGTAATGGTGTGTCCGAATGTTGTAACCGCACTTTATTGGATATGGTGTGATCTATGATGTATCTTACCGATTTACCACTATCGTTTTAGGGTTATGCATTAGAGACAGCTGCATTCACTTTAAATAGGGCACCATCAAAAATCCGTTGAAACGATGTTTTATGAACTGTGGTTTAGCAAGAAACCAAAGTTGTCGTTTCTTAAAGTTTGGGGCTATGATGCTCATGTGAAAAAAGTTTCAACCTGATAATCTAGAACCCAAATCGGAGAAGTGCGTCTTCATAGAATACCCAAAGAAAACTGTTGGGTACACCTTCTATCACAGATCCGAAAGCAAAATCTTTGTTGATAAGAATGGATCCTTTCTAGAGAAGGAGTTTCTCTCGAAAGAAGTGAGTGGGAGGAAAGTAGAACTTGATAAGGTAATTGTACCTTCTCCCGAATTGGAAAGTAGTTCATCACAGAAATCAGTTCTAGTGATTCCTGCACCAATTAGTGAGGAAGCTAATGATAATGATCATGAAGCTTCAGATCAAGTTACTACCAAACTTTGTAGATCTTCCAGATTAAGATCCGCACCAGAGTGGTACGGTAATCTTATTCTGGAAATCATGTTACTAGACCATGATGAACCTACAAACTATGAGGAAGCGATGATGA
The DNA here is from genome assembly GCF_002162155.2 of Triticum dicoccoides. Classification (NCBI taxonomy): domain Eukaryota; kingdom Viridiplantae; phylum Streptophyta; class Magnoliopsida; order Poales; family Poaceae; genus Triticum; species Triticum dicoccoides. The sequence goes on from NC_041385.1 coordinate 150,132,397, forward strand.
GCCCAGATTCCGCAAAATGGTTTGAGGCCATGAAATCTGAGATGGGATCCATGTATGAGAACAAAGTGTGGACTTTGGTGGACTTTCCTGATGATCGGCAAGCCATAGAAAATAAATGGATCTTCAAGAAGAAGACGGACGCTGATAGTAGTGTTACTATCTACAAAGCTAGACTTGTCGAAAAAGGTTTTTGACAAAGTTCAAGGTGTTGAATACAATGAGATTTTCTCACTCGTATCGATGCTTAAAAGTCTGTCCGAATCATGTTAGCAATTGCCACATTTTATGAAATTTGGCAAATGGATGTCAAAAATACATTCCTTAATGGATTTATTAAAGAAGAGTTGTATATGATACAACCAGAAGGTTTTGTCAATCCTAAAGGTGCTAACAAAATGTGCAAGCTCCAGCGATCCATCTATGGACTGGTGCAAGCATCTCAGAGTTGGAATATATGCTTTGATAAGTTGATCAAAGCATATAGTTTTATACAGACTTGCGGTGAAGCCTGTATTTACAATAAAGTGAGTGGGAGCACTACCGCCTTTCTGATAAATATATGTGAGTTGATCAGAAATGATGTAGAATTTCTCTAGAAAGCATAAAGGAGTATTTGAAAGGAGTTCTTTAAAAGAAAGACATCAGTAAAGCTGCTTACACATTGAGCATCAAGATCTATATAGATAGATCAAGACGCTTGATAAGATTTTCAATGAGTACATACCTTGACAAGATTTTGATGTAGTCCAAAATGGAACAGCCAAAGAAAGAGTTCTTGCCTGTGTTGCAAAGGTATGAAATTGAGTAAGACTCAAATCCTGACCACGGCAAAAAATAGAAAGAGAATGAAAATCATTCCCTATGCATCAGTCATAGGTTCTATAAAAGTATGCCATGTTATGGACCAGACCTATTGTATGCTCTGCCCTGGTTTGGCAAGGGAGTACAATAGTGATCTAGGAGTAGATCACTGGACATTGGTCAAAATTATCCTTAGTGCAATAAGGATATATTTCTCGATTATGGAGGTGACAAAAGGTTCATCGTAAAGGGTTACGTCGATACAAGATTTGGCACTGATCCAGATGACTCTAAGTCTCAATCTGGATACATATTAAAAGTGGGAGCAATTAGCTAGAGTAGCTCTGTGCAGAGCATTGTGGACATAGAATATTTGCAAAACACATACGGCTCTGAATGTGACAGACCCGTTGACTAAACTTCTCTCACGAGCAAAACATGATCATACCTTAGTACTCTTTGGGTGTTAATCACATAGCAATGTGAACTAGATTATTGACTCTAGTAAACCCTTTGGGTGTTGATCACATGACGATGTGAACTATGGGTATCAATCACATACAGATGTGAATATTGGTGTTAAATCACATGGCGATGTGAACTAGATTATTGACTCTAGTGCAAGTGGGAGATTGAAGGAAAAATGCCCTAGAGGCAATAATAAAGTTATTATTTATTTCCTTACATCATGATAAATGTTTATTATTCATGCTAGAATTGTATTAACCGGAAACATGATACATGTGTGAATACATAGACAAACATAGTGTCACTAGTATGCCTCTACTTGACTAGCTCATTAATCAAAGATGGTTAAGTTTCCTAACCATAGACATGAGTTGTCATTTGATTAACGGGATCACATCATTAGAAGAATGATGTGATTGACTTGACCCATTCTGTTAGCTTAGCACTTGATCGTTTAGTATGTTGCTATTGCTTTCTTCATGACTTATACATGTTCCTATGACTATGAGATTATGCAACTCCCGTTTACCGGAGGAACACTTTGTGTGCTACCAAACGTCACAACGTAACTGGGTGATTATAAAGGAGCTCTACAGGTGTCTCCAAAGGTACATGTTGGGTTGGCGTATTTCGAGATTAGGTTTTTTCACTCCGATTGTCGGAGAGGTATCTCTGGGCCCTCTCGGTAATGCACATCACTATAAGCCTTGCAAGCAATGTAGCTAATGAGTTAGTTACGGAATGATGCATTACGTAATGAGTAAAGACACTTGCCGGTAACGAGATTGAACTAGGTATTGGATACCAACGATCGAATCTCGGGCAAGTAACATACCGATGACAAAGGGAACAACGTATGTTGTTATGCAGTTTGACCGATAAAGATCTTCGTAGAATATGTATGAGCCAATATGAGCATCCAGGTTCCGCTATTGGTTATTGACCGAGAATAGGTCTAGGTCATGTCTACATAGTTCTCGAACCCGTAGGGTCCGCACGCTTAACGTTACGATGACAGTTTTATTATGAGTTTATAAGTTTTGATGTACCGAAGATTGTTCGGAGTCCCAGATGTGATCACGAACATGACGAGGAGTCTCGAAATGGTCGAGACATAAAGATTGATATATTGGACGGCTATATTCAGACACCGGAAGTGTTCCGGGTGATTTCGGAGAAAACCGGAGTGCCGGAGGGATTACCGGAACCCCCCGGGGAAGTATTGGGCCTTAGTGGGCCTGAGGGGAGAGAGAGGGCAGCAGCCCAGGAGGTGGCGCGCCCCTTCCCATGGGGTGTCCGAATTGGACTAGGGGAAGGGGGCGCGGCCCCTCTTTCCCTCTCCCTCTCCCTCTCTTTCCTTCCCCCTTCCTCCTTCCTAGTGGGACTAGGAAAGGGGAGTCCTACTCCCTCTAGGAGGAGGACTCCCCCCCTGCTTGGCGCGCCCCCTAGGGCCGGCCGGCCTCCCCCCTTGCTCCTTTATATACGGGGGCAGGGGGGCACCCTAGGACACACAAGTTGATCTTCGTGATCGTTCCTTAGCCGTGTGTGGTGCCCCCCTCTACCATATTCCACCTCGGTCATATCGTTGTAGTGCTTAGGCGAAGCCCTGTATCACACCCTGATTTTCATGGCACAACACTTAAGATGATATATCATGATAAAGTGTGTTTGACAAAATATTGGACAAAACCTCCCAAAACCATTTATGCCCATTTCAAGGATTTGAAATATTTCTACAGGAAATATTTTCACAAAAATCTAAGGAAAATCCAGCAAGTCACAAATGCATATTGTGATCACCTTGCAAGGCCTCATGTCAATTAAAGTCATTTTGGGTTCACCAAAATGCCCCAAAACCCTCTCTGACCAGAATCAAATTTGAACAACTTTGTACTACCAACTTTCTCTCCTTGACCCGAACTTTGGTGAGCATGTCCACATGTCTAAATGAGGCCACTACAGCAAGTGGTGCATCAAGGAGAAGTGATTTGCTCAACTAGATCTACACAAGTCCATTTCTGCTAATTTTTAGGGTTTACAAAAGTTGCATTGGCAACTTTGCCCAAATAAGCTCCAACTTGGTGGAAGGCCCTAATTATATGTGTCATTTCACCCTGTGGAGTCACATGGCAGTTGGAAATCATCTGCTGGTCCAAACCATTATCAAACACCTTCTGCCACATTACAAAACTCACCATTTTGACCACTAATACTATTCTCCTTGAACTCAACTCTTTACCACAGCTCCCCCTAATCCTCTCCTACCTCTAGTAACTCTCCCCTGGCCATTGCTCAATGATTAAGGGGTGAAACACCCTCATTTACCCCTCTGGACAACCCCTTTCCCTCTCTCTCTCAACCCCACTCCTCTCCTACTGGCTCCCCAGGGCATCCAATGCTCCTTCCCTCTTCTTTATTTCCCCCTTGAGCTACCAGACACCTTTGGACGCGCCCACTTTGCATAAAGAATGGCTATGCCAGCCATTTGCACGCTCTGGAGCGTGCTACAGTGCGCTCCCGCACTGTAGCCGCCCCCTTCCAACCGCCTTCGGCCACCTCGGGCCTCCCCAGCACGCCCGACGATGCGCCTCGACGTCTGCGTCACGCCACACCTCTGTCTCCCCCCTCCTTCTCCCTCCTCTTGCCCCAGCTCGAATTGCGCCGGCCGCCCGAACGCACCAGTGAGCATGCTCACACGCGCGGTGCCCCTGGCCCTCCTCCTGCTCTCTTCCTTCACCCGCTCGCTTTGGACCAACCCCACGAGCACGCCAGACACGCTCAAGCAGGCCCCCGTGACCCAAGGCGACGTCGACAAGCTCGCCGGCGCACGAGTCCATGGTGGACCATCGTGCGGTTATATAAAGCCACCCCGTGCCATTTTCTTCACACCGCTCGTCCTCTGCACCATCAAAATACCCCCACCACCTGCACCCCAGTTCCTCCCCAGAGCCGCCCGAGCTCGAGCTCCGCTGCCTCGGCTCACCGGAGTTCGCGAGGTACAGGCCGTCCCCGGCCCTTTTTCCTCTCGATCTGGAACCCCTGCAGCCCTCTGATCCTTTCCCCCTTGTTTCCCCTCTCTATAGCAGCCGGAAATGGCCGGAACCGTCGACGCCTGAAGCCCTCCGCCGCGTGACCTCGTCGCCGGCGAACCAGGCTACCTCGGCAAACGCCACCACCTCCACTCAAAAGGCGACACGACGCTGAGCCCAGCCGTGCCCTCGCCCGACCTCGCCGTGCCCTGCATCGTCGCTGGTGAGCTCGCCGGCCATCTGGACTCGGGGTTAGGGATGACACGCGGGCCCCGCCTGTCGGCCTCTCCCTCCATCTCCCCTCTCTCTCTCGCTGAAGCCTGGGCCCCGCCCGTCAGGTTTAAACCTGGCGCGTGCGCGTGCACCAGTGCGCTGGGCCGCCTCTCTGGCTGGGCCGCTGCCCTGCGGCTGTTCTGGCCCAGCAGGCACTGAGCCTTTTTCCTTTTTCTTTTTCTATCACCCTTCCAAAAATCCCACAGGATAAAATATTTATCTAAATGAAATAATTCCAGTTCCTAAATTCTTGTAAAAATCCCACCTATTTAATGGTGCAACTTTAATTCAAATCCCACAACTTTTTCTTCACTGTAAATATTTAAATGTGATTTTTAGCATTTAAATATACCTTTGTAAATCCATTTCTCCTATTCTGCTACTCCAAATCCAAAACTAGGAATTTTCCCCTTCTTAGTTTTCACCCTAGCATTTAACAAAAATGAGTTGACATTTTTCTGAGATCTTTGGTTTTTCTGTTTTATTATTGCCTTATTTTCTTGTTATTCTTTTGCGATGATAGATTGCGTTGCTGACGAAGGAGTTGGACCAGAAGACTTTGAAGACCTAGAAGACTTTGTTGAGCCAGGCAAGCAGCCCTTTGACCATGTCTAAGAAACCCTTTTTATGCATGTCATATAGCACCATATTGTTGTTGCAACGGAATCATGATTAGGTGGTAACCACTTTGCTGGTTTGCCATCGTACTTCCTTGTTGATACTTGCATTGTGCATGACCCTACCTTCTTATGATTGTTATGCCGTTGGGAGTAGATAGGATGCTAAAGTAAATGCTACGCAAAAAGGGACGGGTATATGCATGGTGAAGGAGACAAAGCACTTTCAAAAGACTTTTCGAAAACCTCGTCGGGTGCCACTTATGCCCGAGGGAGATGATGAGATGGGTAACCACTTGATGACGAAGTGGTGTACCGAGGCCAGTGTGTGTGTTGTTTTCGAAAACGGATTAGATTTAAGATTTTTTGACTGACCCAACCTTACATGCGCAACCACTCTACCCTTATATGGGAAAGGGCATTATTGATTACCTAGGTCGATACTAGCTTGGAGCCCGCATCACTAGTGACGGGGGAGAGTTGGTGCTCTCTCTCGGGACGGGGTCGTGCCAGGTAGGGCGGCCATGACTATTTTTACAGGGCACCGGATACACCGTTGCGTCCCCTCTCGGATGTTACAATCTCGAGTGAGTCTCGTATGATGTACACCGTGAGGATACGGAACAACGAGTGGACTCCTTGTTAGTGTCGTCTAGGGAAAGATAGTGATCGGGTGCTTACCCTAGGTACTTGAGGTATCGCAGGTCGTGGATGACACAGAAGTTCCCCGGATCTTGTGGGTAAAGTGTGCAACTTCTGCAGAGTGTAAAACTATTCAAATAGTCGTGTCCACGGTCAAGGACAGTTGGGCGGTGCTGCTTAAACTATGTCCAGAGTTTACAAACCAGTGTGTGTGTTTGGGATAACTACTTGGGTCAAGTCAAATGACTTGACATGATTGAGCTAGGTTGGTGCCCATCCTATTTATGTTGATATTTGTAACCTGCCCTCATGGTTACTTGAATTCTGCTAATGCATGTCTTACAAGTTGTTGAACATGTCATTGCACTCAAAACTAGCTTTCTGCAAAAATTTACCTATATCATGCATTGTTATATCTGGAACCAAAACATGGGTTGCTTGCGAGTACATTCAAAGTACTCATTGGCTTGCCACTGATTATTTAATTGGCCAGGCATGGAAGAACCGGAGTTCGAAGAAGAGTTCTTTGGAGACGAACATGCGAACTAGGACGTTTCCCAGTCAGAATGCCTGTAGGGTTAAGGCAGATGGCATGGGTTCTACTTATCGACGAAGATTTCCGTTGCTTGTGTTTCATTTGATGTTCAGCCCTTATGGCTTTATCAATGTAAGACTTGACCATAATGGTCATAATTTGTGTAAGACGCTATGTATGGATGTAAGACTCTTGTTATTCAGCTTCTGTGTGTTCAGTGAGCATTGATCTCTGGGATCACTGTACACGTGCATTCGGTGATCACAACTTATGAGTTAGGGTCCCCACAGAGCTGGTATCAGAGCCATCCTGACTGTAGGAAGCCTTAGTTAGCATGGATGTTAGTTAGCTTGAGACCCTCTAAACTTCTCTTCTTTTCTAAAGCTTACCCGACCCAAAATATATTTCCCTTATTTAACCTCTCCCATTCAACCTTTATAGATGGTCGTCGCCCCCTTGAGACTCCTTACGACAGGATTTCCATCCCTCCTAAGAGATTGCCTCCAACAATGCCACTATCCCTTGCTGCCCATATACACCCTGCACGAACTGGAAAATGATGTGTTCGAGAAGGAGTTCTACGCCAAGGTTTTTGTGCCTGCCAAGACCTCACCTCAGGGGTGGTTCTTCGTTGGACCACCTATGCCAACAGGAGACCTAGCCATTCAGCAAGTGGCATACGAAGCACTCCTCCGTCTTCGAAATCTCCTTCCAGAAATGAAAGAAGAACATGCCACCTGCTACCTACCTGGCAAGAGCGGATTTGGAGCTCCGACTCAAGTGATGATTTCCCCAGAAGACGAGGATCCAACCCTCAAGTACCAGATCCGTTTCGTCAATGCAGGAGACTACCTTCTACGCCACCTTACCGAAGCATTTCTCAAGGCTCGCCAAGATCTCCCTTCACTTCTGCACCTCCACTGCCTCGAGAAGAAGAAGGTGGTCGAGCAAGAACAGCAAATCACTGCCCTAGAAGCCCACATTTTTAATCAGGAGCAGCAAATCAAGGAACTTCAGAAAGCTCGCAACCAAACCCCACGCAAAAGGCAGAGGAATGGATTTCCATACCCACCTCAGAGAGGATCACCGTCAGGCCCCCGACGACAATACCCAAGACTGAATAGCAACCCTTTTGCTTCCACCACATGTCACGGGTGTGGTGAACTCGGGCATATTAATAGGATGTGTCCCAACAAGCAGCCGACTGTCGCATGTCCATTGGAACCCAGGAGAACCTAGAAGCTGAAGACCGAACGCCTTTCTCTCAAAGTGATGAAGCAAGCACGACTACTGAATCCGAGGACCCCTAGGGTAGGATGAGTCGTGTACCCCCTATGCGCAGTCGAGTCCAAATGATGGTTCAAATGAAACCATGTTGAGTGTTGCTTGTTCTTATCTATTTGTGTTTTGATATAAGTTGCACTTTTGCCTTAGGCAGCATGTATGCAACTATATCACCTATCTTATCTTAATGAAATTGTGTATGATCTTTTGGCACTTGTTTGTTTGCACCTGCACTATAGAACCCCCTTTAGGCATCCCCATCTATACTACTTTTCCCTCTCATCCCTCTATCCTCAACTGAAGACCGGCAAGACAAGGTACACCAAGGATTCTACTTCGGCGACCAACTAACACTGGAGACTTTTGCTGCAGCCTCCTCGACCAAGAGCAGCCTAGTAGAGTTATGTTTACCCCTCAAGATTAGAGACCCATTCCTAGACCCTTCAAGACTTCATAAGATACCCCAGCTCGAATCATTAACCATGTGCTTAACCCACAGAATTGCAAGAGAACCTGTTAAGCCTCCGTAACATTGCTTATCACTGGATTCATTAGGGAACTAGTGGACATAGTGAACGAGCACATTATCATCCTAAGATAGCAGCAAAACAGACGATGCCATAGGGAAGACCAATTTAAGGATATAGGAACAGTGGAAAAATGACTTGGTGAGTTTATATCAATGACTTTGAGGAATCGTCCGAGACTATTTGGTGGATTATGAGGCTTTGATGTTGGTGGGTGAACTTGGTGGGATCATGAGTATAGATTAGCATAACTTTCATTACCCCTGAGTAAATTGGATTTAGTAGGATAATTGTGTTCGCAAGCTGGAATTCTTGGAAGTATTTGGATTTAACTTAGCCATGGGATATTGTTAGGAGACAGTTGATATTACGTAAATGACTTGGGGAACATGTAGGAATTCTTGTTAGACTAGAGATTTGGATTTAAGTAGGTGATTCTAGTTGAATATAGATGCTGAGTATGTCTACATGGTTCGGAGTAAATTGGATTTAGACTGATGATCTCGATCATTGAAACCATGTTTCTCGGTGGACGATAAACTAGGAGAATGGACTAATTGTCGGAGTTTATTTAGGCACCTTTGTGAGCTTGACCTTGGAGTATTACTAGATCACAATAACGGGAATTGGTGGACTGACTATAGTAAGGCAGCCCTTTCAAGTATTGGGGATTATAAGGACATTAGGAGATCATGTGGAACACCATAGAGATTGGATTTGTAGAATTACCGGATCATGTAGTGATTGGTGTAGATAATGGGTTGTTGGAGTTGATTCATAGGAAGGAAACAAGATCTTGGAGTGGCTTACGACGTGTTTCCTTGGGATGGAGATGCATTATCTTAGACCTTGGAAGAATAGGTCAAACACTTGGATTGTGATGTTTAATTCAAACTTAGCAGCCTGTATGTTCTACCCATGGATTTTTAGGGGTAGACATACATATGAGTTTGGGGATTGTAGACATATATGATTTTGTTAAACCTCCTCTCGAGAGCCATGAGAATATGAACAACATGAGTGATGATTGGAGTTGACCTATACGAGATGATTCCTTTGGTAATATTAGGTGAAGACTAGGTAGAAGTATTGGCATCTCAGAAACTGTGCTCAAGGATGGGATGATAAACATTCACTCCCACACTAGAATCCTTGAAACCCTTACGCCCTACCAAGCCACAACATGGTCGGATTCTGACCTTGGGCTTTGGCTCTAGATTGATAATACCTTGGCCAATACTCAACCGTGACCATCACCAATGCCTCAGCCCACTTTACGTACCCCATAGACTTCATGGAGTGCTTGGACAAGTTAGTTGCCATCTTCCTTTGATGACATACTTACCCGAAGACGTAAGAAGAATCGTTGAGCTGGTCAAAAAACATCTGAAGATTGTCATGCCAAGGAGGAAGGACTACCACCATCATCAAGAAGTAAACATCCGCGTCGAAGACCAGGTGTATCTGCAAGCCACTTCTCTCTAAGGAACCAAGCATTTCCATGACAAGGGAACCCACACCAAGATTCATCGGCCCCCTTCGAGATCACTCCAAGATTTAACAACCCCCTCCGAGATCACTTCAAGACGAAGAGTAGACGGCTACCAGCTAGAGTTACCACCTGAGTTACCCATTGTGCACAACACTTTCCATGCATCACAACCCCGGAAGTGTTTCCAACTTCCTAACTTGCCAGATCTCTACGAGGGCATTGACCATCGAGCCATCGACCCCCTAGCCAATCTAACCTACCGCAAGCTACCCATTAACAAACTGGATCAAGAAGAGCGTCATACACGAAGCCGCACCATCAAGTACTTCAAGCTCAATGGAGAACTACACGGAAGCAGAAGAAGTATGAGGACGTGAAGACTACCCCAGATCCAAGTTTCTGTATCCCTTTCCGCGCCTAGTTTGGGAATCTCGGGGACGAGATTCTTGTAAGGGGGTAGGTCTGTGACACCCTGATTTTCATGGCACAACACTTAAGATGATATATCATGATAAAGTGTGTTTGACAAAAACTTTTGCAATATTTGACTTTTTATTTGAGTTGGTTTTCTCTCTGTGTTTTCAAGTGCTCTTTAAAGTCAACACAACTCCACCTTCTATACCTCATCTCCTTGCCCCAAGATTCTGCCCAATGATCATGCCATGTGTATAGAGCATTATAGTATTTTCTTACAAAAATAATTTGGCCAAAAAGTATTTTCTTAAATTGGTTTTCGAAAAACCCCTGAATTGAGGTTTGCACTGCAAGTACTTAATTAAGGGCAGTAAAAATCTTTCCAAAAATATATTTGACTCCTATTAGATATAGGATACCCAGAAACCACAAAAATATAATTTTAAAAGTTATTTTCCTATTTTATATAAAAGCTTTTTCTTAATGACGGAAATGGTCTTTAATAGGGAAAAATTATTTTCTGGTTTTAAAAATATTTGACAAAAATCAGGGAAGCTCAGTGGACATATATTTTCCATATATAAGAGTTTCAACACATGGTCATGTTCAAAATATTGGACGAAACCTCCCAAAACCATTTCTGCCCATTTCAAGGATTTGAAATATTTCTACAGGAAATATTTTCACAAAAATCCAAGGAAAATCCACCAAGTCACAAATGCATATTGTGATCACCTTGCAAGGCCTCATATCAATTAAAGTCATTTTTGGTTCACCAAAATGCCCCAAAACCCTCTCTGACCAGAATCAAATTTGAACAACTTTGTACTACCAACTTTCTCTCCTTGACCCCAACTTTGGTGAGCATGTTCACATGTCTAAATGAGGCCACTACAACAAGTGGTGCATCAAGGAGAAGTGATTTGCTCAACTAGATCTACACAAGTCCATTTCTGCTAATTTTTAGGGTTTACAAAGGTTGCATTGGCAACTTTGCCCAAATAAGCTCCAACTTGGTGGAAGGCCCGAATTATATGTGTCATTTCACCCTGTGGAGTCTCATGGCAGTTGGAAATCATCTGCTGGTCCAAACCATTATCAAACACCTTCTGCCACATTACAAAAATCACCATTTTGACCACTAATACTATTCTCCTTGAACTCAACTCTTTACCACAGCTCCCCCTAATCCTCTCCTACCTCCAGTAACTCTCCCCTGGCCATTGCTCAATGATTAAGGGGTGAAACACCCTCATTTACCCCTCTGGACAGCCCCTTTCCCTCTCTCTCTCTCTCTCAACCCCACTCCTCTCCTACTGGCTCCCCAGGGCATCCAATGCTCCTCCCCTCTTCTTTACTTCCCCCTTGAGCTACCAGACACCTTTGGACGTGCCCACTTTGCATAAAGAATGGCTATGCCAGCCATTTGCACGCTCTAGAGCGCGCTACAGTGCGCTCCCGCACTATAGCCGCCCCCTTCCAACTGCCTCCGGCCACCCTCGGGCCTCCCCAGCACGCCCGACGATGCGCCTCGACGTCTGCATCACGCCACGCCTCTATCTCCCCCCTCCTTCTCCCTCCTCTTGCCCCAGCTCGCACGCGCGCCGGCCGCCCGAACGCACCAGTGAGCACGCTCACACGCGCGGTGCCCCTGGCCCTCCTCCTGCTCTCTTCCTTCACCCGCTCGCTCTGGACCAACCCCACAAGCACGCCAGACACGCTCAAGCAGGCCCCCATGACCCAAGGCGACGGCGACGAGCTCACCGGCGCACGAGTCCACGATGGACTATCGTGCGGCTATATAAAGCCACCCCGTGCCATTTTCTTCACACCGCTCGCCCTCTGTACCATCAAAACACTCCCCCCTGCACCCCAGTTCCTCTCCAGAGCCGCCCGAGCTCGAGATCAAGCTCGAGCTCCGCCGCCTCGGCTCGCCGGAGTTCGCGAGGTACAGGTCGTCCCTGGCCCTTTTTCCTCTCGATCTGGAACCCCTACAGCCCTCTGATCCTTTCCCCCTTGTTTCCCCTCTCTGTAGCAGCCGGAAACGGCCGGAACCGTCGACGCCCGAAGCCCTCCGCCGCGTGACCTCGTCGCCGGTGAACCAGGCTACCCCGGCAACCGCCACCACCTCCACCCAAAAGGCAACACGATGCTGAGCCCAGCCGTGCCCTCACCCGACCTCGTCGTGCCCTGCATCGTCACCGGTGAGCTCACTGGCCGTCTGGACTCGGGGTTAGGGATGACAGGCGGGCCCCGCCTGTCGGCCTCTCCCCTCCATCTCCCCTCTCTCTCTCGCTGACGCCTGGGCCCCGCCCGTTAGGTTTAAACCTAGCACGCGCACGTGCACCAGTGCGCTGGGCCGCCTCTCTGGCTGGGCCGCTGCCCTGCGGCTGTTCTGGCCCTGCAGGCACTGAGCCTTTTTCCTTTTTCTTTTTCTATCACCCTTCCAAAAATCCCACAGGATAAAATATTTATCCAAATGAAATAATTCCAGTTCCTAAATTCTTGTAAAAATCCCACCTATTTAATGGTGCAACTTTCATTCAAATCCCACAACTTTTTCTTCACTGTAAATATTTAAATGTGATTTTTAGCATTTAAATATACCTTTGTAAATCCATTTCTCCTATTCTACTATTCCAAATCCAAAACTAGGAATTTTCCCCTTCTTAGTTTTCACCCTAGCATTTAACAAAAATGAGTTGACATTTTTCTGAGCACTTTGGTTTTTCTGTTTTATTATTGCCTTATTTTCTCGTTATTCTTTTGCGACGATAGATTGCGTTGCTGACGAAGGAGTTGGACCAGAAGACTTTGAAGACCCAGAAGACTTTGTTGAGCCAGGCAAGCAACCCTTTGACCATGTCTAAGAAACCCTTTTTATGCATGTCATATAGCACAATATTGTTGTTGCAACGGAATCATGATGAGGTGGTAACCACTTTGATGGTTTGCCACCGTACTTCCTTGTTGATACTTGCATTGTGCATGACCCTACCTTCTTATGAGGGTTATGCCGGTGGGAGTAGATAGGATGCTAAAGTAAATGCTACACAAAAAGGGACGGGTATATGCATGGTGAAGGAGACAAAGCACTTTCAAAAGACTTTTCGAAAACCTCGTCGGGTGCCACTTATACCCGAGGGAGATGATAAGATGGGTAACCACTTGATGACGAAGTGGTGTACCAAGGCCAGTGTGTGTGTTGTTTTCAAAAATGGATTAGATTTAAGATTTGTTGACTGACCCAACCTTACATGCGCAACCACTCTACCCTTATATGGGAAAGGGCATTATTGATTACCTAGGCCGATACTAGCTTGGAGCCTGCATCACTAGTGACGGGGGAGAGTTGGTGCTCTCTCTCGGGATGGGGTCGTGCCAGGTAGGGCGGCCATGACTGTTTTTACAGGGCACCGGATACACCGTTGCGTCCCCTCTCGGATGTTACGATCTCGAGTGAGTCTCGTATGATGTACACCGCGAGGATACGGAACAACGAGTGGACTCCTTGTTAGTGTCGTCTAGGGAAAGATAGTGATCGGGTGCTTACCCCAGGTACATGAGGTATCGCGGGTCATGGATGACACGGAAGTTCCCGGATCTTGTGGGTAAAGTGTGCAACCTCTGCAGAGTGTAAAACTATTTGAATAGCCGTGTCCATGGTCAAGGACAGTTGGGCGATGCTGCTTAAACTATGTCCAGAGTTTACAAACCAGTGTGTGTGTGCGTTTGGGATAACTACTTGGGTCAAGTCAAAGGACTTGACATGATTGAGCTGGGTTGGTGCCCACCCTATTTATTTTGATATCTGTAACCTGCCCTCATGGTTATTTAAATTCTCCTGGTGCATGTCTTACAAGTTGTTGAACATGTCATTGCACTCAAAACTAGCTTTCTGCAAAAATTTACCTATATCATGCATTGTTATATCTGGAACCAAAACATGGGTTGCTTGCGAGTACATTCAAAGTACTCATTGGCTTGCCACTGGTTATTTAATTGGCCAGGCATGGAAGAACCGGAGTTCGAAGAAGAGTTCTTTGGAGACGAACATGCGAACTAGGACGTTTCCCAGTCAGAATGCCTATAGGGTTAAGGCAGAGGGCATGGGTTCTACTTATCGACGAAGATTTCCGCTGCTTGTGTTTCATTTGATGTTCAGCCCTTAAGGCTTTATCAATGTAAGACTTGACCATAATGGTCATAATTTGTGTAAGACGGTATGTATGGATGTAAGACTCTTGTTATTTAGCTTCTGTGTGTTCAGTGAGCATTGATCTCTGGGATCATTGTACACGTGCATTCGGTGATCACGACTTATGAGTCGGGGTCCCCACACCCTGCATCGGTAGAACATCATCATCGTCACCACGCCGTCGTGCTGACAGAACTCATCCCCGACACTTTGCTGGATCGGTGTCCGGGGATCGTCATCGAGCTGAACGTGTGCTGAACTCGGAGGTGCCGTACGTTCGGTGCTTGGATCGGTCGGATCGTGAAGACGTACGACTACATCAACCGCGTTTTCCTAACGCTTCCGCTTACGGTCTACGAGGGTACATGGACAACACTCTCCCCTCTCGTTGCTATGCATCACCATGATCTTGCGTGTGCGTAGGAATTTTTTTTTGAAATTACTACGTTCCCCAACACCTCTATGACGGAGGAGGCCATCCACCAGCCTTGAAGGTTGGGTCCGGACATAGTTGAAGGTCCGGAGCGCTTGGACTGAACCTTGGGTGTTGGAACTCGAGGTAGGAGGAGGGAAGGATCTAGTGTGGAAACAAAAGGACAGGTCTTGGCCTCCTTATAAAGAGGACGAATATCAAGCATCCTCCGCGTGGCCGTTTGTAGCTTGCCTAAAACCGAGGAGTCATACTAACGGCACGGTTGGGTTACCCACGTCCGTATTGATGAGAATCCCGTGATAAGGGGAACACGATCTCTGCTTTGAGAAGATGTGCCAATAAAACTGCCTCGCAATACGTGCAGTAGCAGGTTGAGAAAAACGGTTCAAATAATGACCGGGCCGTGGCGTGATGTCACGCTGTGAAAAGTTGTCAATAGATTAGATTTGTGGAATATTGTGCTCTCTACGGTGGTATGTGGAATTTGTTTTGCAGAGCCAGACACGATTCATGTGTTCAAAATCTACCTTGGAGTATTCAGAGAAGGAACCCGCCTTGCAATGCTGAAGACAATCTGCGCGCCGGACTCATCGTTATTGAAGCCTGGTTCAGGGGCTACTGAGGGAGTCCTGGATTAGGGGGTCCTCGGATAGCCGGACTATATGCGTATGCCGGATTGTTGGCTATGAAGATACAAGATTGAAGACTTCGTCCCGTGTCCGGGTGGGACTCTCCTTTGCGTGGAAGGCAAGCTTGGCAATTCGGATATGTAGATTTCCTTCTCTGTAACCGACTCTGTGTAACCCTAGCCCCCTCCGGTGTCTATATAAACCGGAGGGTTCAGTCCATAGGACAAGAACAATCATAATCATAGGCTAGCTTCTAGGGTTTAGCCTCTACGATCTCGTGGTAGATCAACTCTTATAATACTCATATCATCAAGATCAATCAAGCAGGAAGTAGGGTATTACCTCCATAGAGAGGGCCCGAACCTGGATAAACATTGTGTCCCCCGCCTCTTGTTACCATTAGCCTTAGACGCACAGTTCGGGACCCCCTACCCGAGATCCGCCAGTTCTGACACCGACACCCCCAGTATCATAACTTATAATGGCACTAACTTCTCCAAAGGTGCTATGAAAGAGTTTTGTCAACGTGAGCATATTCGTCTTGATGTATCATCAGTAGCTCACCCTCAATCCAATGGTCAAGATGAAAGAGCCAATCAAGAGATTTTGAGAGGCATCAAGCCCCTGCTTATGGTTCCTCTGCAACGGACACCGGGTTGTTGGGTAGAGGAGTTACCTTCTGTGATATGGAGTATCAACACTAACCCCAACAAGTCTACAGGTTACACACCTTTCTTCATGGTTTACGGAGTAGAGGCAGTTCTTCCAAGTGACATCCGTCATGACTCACCCCGAGTGACGGCTTATGTTGAAGCTGATAATGAACAAGCACGTCAGGATGCACTTGACCTGTTGGATGAGAAGCGTGATCTTGCAGCAGCCCGTTTGGCGATTTATCAACAAGACCTGTGCCGCTACCATAGCCGTCGAGTTAAGTCCAGAACCTTTCAAGAAGGTGATTTGGTGCTCCGGCTCATCCAAGATCAAACTGACATGCACAAGTTATCCCCACCTTGGGAAGGGCCTTTTGTGGTCAGCAAGAATTTGAACAACGGTCATACTACCTTATCGATGTTCGAGAGCACAAAGACTCACGTAAGTCGGAGGAGGAGACCCGCCGGCCGTGGAATATCGCTCATCTTCGGCCTTACTACACTTGAGCTACCGGCTCTTATGATGTACATATTTTTGACGATGTATATATTATGATGAATATAATAAAGCAGGGTCTCTGCTGTTTCATCTTCAATGATCATGTGTCTTCATCATCATAATTTCAAAGACCAATTAGGGGCGGCTTGTATTCGAATCATGCTATTAACCCCTTTTGGCTGGCTTCCTGGTTGTATTCGAACCATAGTCGTAACACTTAGATCATTTGGGGGCTAGATCGTATTCGAATCATAGCTTAACCCCTTTTGGTCCGGCTTACTGATCGTATTCGAATCAGAGTCGTCAAATGTCTCAAGGTCATTTGGGGGCTCCCTGTTCAACCATAGGTGTATTCACCAAAGAGAACATAGCTGTCGGTACCCTCTTGATCGGAGCAATGCCAACACCTCAAGGTCACTTGGGGGCTTCCTGATCATATTCAAATCATAGCTGTCGGTACCCCTTTGATCGGCGCAATGCCAAAAACCATCTGGGGGCTTTCTGATCGTATTCGAATCATAGCTATTAACCCTCTTGGTCCGGCTTCCTGGTCGTATTCGAACCATAGCCTTGCTTTTTAATATTTGGCTTGACTTCTTGAAGTTTTTTATGGTTCTTCTTGATACTAGCTTGGATTTTTGAATTAAAAGTAATTTTGGTCATACAGCCTTTACTTTCATAAGCTCATATTTGAAGCTTGCCGTGGTTTTCATTACCCGGCTTAAAACAAGAGGCGACAAGCCGCCCATACATGATGATATCCAGCACTTGGGCTTCTTGGATTCTAAAAGGTTTAGGGTGTTGAAAGCACAAGTGCTCCCTGGGTGATTTTGTAATTAATGTCAACATATCTCTTGTTAGACTAATACTCTTACCTAGTATGTTTCAGATAAGTTCAACAATGGAATGGCATGGACTAGAGGATGTGGAACCCCTTCAAGATGCTAAGGACAAAGGATTGGCTCAAGCTCAAAGCACAAGACTCTACATTTTACTTTTAGTGATCCAAGATAACATTGAGTCCATAAGAAAGCCAATACTATTAAGAGGGGATGAGGTGTTGCTTAATGGCTTGCATGCTCAAAGTGCTTAGTGATATGCTACAAAGCCCTCAACTACTTTCTCACATCCACATATGTCCCAAACCAAAAGTCAAACTCGGCCCCACCGAAACTTTCTATCCGGCGCCACTGAGTTCAGTTGACATAGCCACTGCCAGAAACCCTAATCAAGTCGGTCTCACCGATGGGATATCGGTCTCACCGAGATGGGCTTGCAAACTCTTTGTTACCTATTGCAATAATTTCGGTCCCACCGAGGTATGCAATCGGTCCCACCGAGTTTGCCTGGCCAACTCTCTGTTTTGCTTATTACCCAAATTGGTCCCACCGAGTTTGTGTAATCGGTCAAACTGAGTTGAGGCTTTACCCTAACCCTAGCACATCGGTCCTACCGAGTTGATCATATCGGTCCCACTAAAATGCCTAACGGTCACATTATGAACTAAATCGGTCTGACCGAGTTTCACGATTCGGTCCCACCGAGTTTGGTAAGTTGTGTGTAATGGTTAGATTTTGTGTGGAGGCTATATATACCCCTCCACCTACTCTTCATTCATGGAGAGATCCATCAGAACATGCCTACACTTCCAACATACATTTTCTGAGAGAGAACACCTACACTTGTGTTGAGGTCAAGATATTCCATTCCAACCACATAAATCTTGATCTCTAGCCTTCCCCAAGTTGCTTTCCACTCAAATATTCTTTCCACCAAATCCAAATCATGTGAGAGAGAGAGAGTTGAGTGTTGGGGAGACTACCATTTGAAGCACAAGAGCAAGGAGTTCATCATCAACACACCATTTGTTACCTCTTGGAGAGTGGTGTCTTCTAGATTGGTTAGGTGTCACTTGGGAGCCTCCGTCAAGATTGTGGATTTGAACCAAGGAGTTTGTAAGGGCAAGGAGATCGCCTACTTCGTGAAGATCTACCCGAGTGAGGCAAGTCCTTCATGGGCGACGGCCATGGTGGGATAGACAAGGTTGCTTCTTCGTGGACCCTTCATGGGTGGAGCCCTCCATGGACTCGCGCAACCGTTACCCTTCGTGGGTTGAAGTCTCCATCAACGTGGATGTACGATAGCACCACCTATCAGAACCACGGATAAAAAATCTCCGTGTCTCCAAATTGCGTTTGCACACTCCAATCCCATCCCTTTACATTCTTGCAATTTGCATGCTTTACTTTCTGCTGCTCATATACTCTTGTCATGCTTGCTTGATATGTATTGTGATTGTTAAAACATGTGCCAAAACTCCACTTCAACTTAAAGAGATTAAAAACTGCAACTTTTCTTACTTAGAGTCTATTCACCATCCCCCCCTCTAGACACCTCTTCTCGGTCCTTTCAATTGGTATCAGAGCTTTGGTCTCCATTGCTTTGGTTTAAACACCATTGGAGGAAGATGGATGAGTCTACTTTGGGGAGTCTTAGACATAGAGTGCCTATACTTGATGGAGAGTATTTTCATGATTGGAAAAATGAGATGCTTGTGATTTTCAATGAATATCATTTGAACAAGTACATTACTAGCCCTTGTGCACCTCATGTTGATCATATGCATCCTACCCTTGATGAGTCAATTGACATGATTCACAATCTTAGAACTGTTGATCTTATCACTAGAGGTTTGCCTAGAAACTTGATAGGTTGCTTGCCTACTCTTAAGTGTGCCTACACCATATGGAAATTATTTGAGGAACGTTTTCAAAATTATTCCTTGCAAAATCTAGATGAAATTCTCCATAATTCTATTGCCTTGAGCAAGATGAATTCCAATGATCCTAAGTTTGGTAATTGTCTATTTGAGCTTACAAATCTTATGCGTCCCAAAGGAGATGTTGGAATTATTAGCAATATTATTTCCGAAGCTATTAGAATTCATAAAGAAGATCATTGTCAAACTCATTCTAATGAATCACCCTCTCTAGGAGTTGATCCATCACATGACGATGTTGAACATGGATACTATGATGAGGATGGTGATAGTGACTTTGATCTTGATGATGCAATGAGACACTTTGGTCTTATGTCACATCTTCGGGGATACATAGCAGGAGGAAAGGAATGGGTTCTTGATAGTGGATGTACCGATCACATGACCGGTAATAAAGATATGTTTCATGAGCTTGTTGAAAACGACGGCCCTCGAAAGTATGTCACTTTTGGTGATAACTCAAAGGGTAAGGTGATTGGTGATAACCCACAAGTGTAGGGGATCGCAACAACTTTCAAGGGTAGAGTATTCAACCCAAATTTATTGATTCGACACAAGGGGAGCCAAAGATTATTATTGAGTATTAGCAGTTGAGTTGTCAATTCAACCACACCTGGATAACTTAGTATCTGCAGCAAAGTATTTAGTAGCAAAGTAGTATGATAATAAAGGTAATAGTGGCAAAAGTAAAGATAATAGTTTTGTAGGAATTGTAACAGTAGCAACGGAAAAGTAAATAAGCAAAGCACAATATGTGAAAAGCTCATAGGCATTGGATTAGTGATGGATAATTATGTCGGATGCGATTCCTCATGTAATAGCTATAACATTGGGTGACACAGAACTAGCTCCAATTCATCAATGTAATGTAGGCATGTATTCCGAATATAGTCATACATGCTTATGGAAAAGAACTTGCATGACACCTTTTGTCCTACCCTCCTGTGGCAGCGGGGTCCTAGCGGAAACAAAGGGATATTAAGGCCTCCTTTTAATAGAGAACCGGACCAAAGCATTAACACATAGTGAATACATGAACTCCTCAAACTATGGTCATCACCGAGAAATATCCCGATTATTGTCACTTCGGGGTTGTCGGATCATAACACATAATAGGTGACTGTGGACTTGCAAGATAGGATCAAGAACACACATATATTCATGAAAACATAATAGGTTCAGATCTGAAATCATGGCACTCGGGCCCTAGTGACAAGCATTAAGCATAGCAAAGTCATAGCAACATCAATCTCAGAACATAGTGGATACTAGGGATCAAACCCTAACAAAACTAACTTGATTACATGGTAAATCTCATCCAACCCATCACCGTCCAGCAAGCCTACGATGGAATTACTCACGCACGGCGGTGAGCATCATGAAATTGGTGATGGAGGATGGTTGATGATGACGACCGCGACGAATCCCCCTCTCCGGAGCCCCGAACGGACTCCAGATCAGCCCTCCCAAGAGAGATTAGGGCTTGGCGGCGGCTCCGTATCGTAAAGTGCGATGAAACTTTCTCCTTGATTTTTTTCTCCGTGAAACGGAATATATGGAGTTGGAGTTGAGGTCGGTGGAGCCTCAGGGGGCCCACGAGATAGGGGGCGCGCCCAAGGGGTGGGCACGCCCCCCACCCTCGTGGACAGGGTGTGGGCCCCTGGTCTTGATTCTTTCGCCAGTATTTTTTATATTTTCCAAAACTTGCCTCCGTGGATTTTCAGGTCATTCCGAGAACTTTTGTTTTCTACACATAAAACAACAGCATGGCAGTTCTGCTAAAAACAGCGTCAGTCCGGGTTAGTTTCATTCAAATCATGCAAGTTAGAGTCCAAAACAAGGGCAAAAGTGTTTGGAAAAGTAGATACGTTGGAGACGTATCAACTCCCCCAAGCTTAAACCTTTGCTTGTCCTCAAGCAATTCAGTTGATAAACTGAAAGTGATAAAGAAAAACTTTTACAAACTCTATTTGCTCTTGTTGTTGTAAACATGCAAAGCCAGCATTCAGGTTTCAGCAAATATTATGAACTAACCATACTCACAATAACACCTTGGTCTCACAATTACTCATATCAATAGCATAATCAGCTAGCAAGCCATAATAATAAAACTCGGATGACAACACTTTCTCAAAACAATCATAACATGATATAACAAAATGGTATCTCGCTAGCACTTTCTGAGACCGCAAAACAAATGCAGAGCACCTTTAAAGATCAAGGACTGACTAAACATTGTAACTCATGGTAAAAGAGATCCAGTCAAGTCATACCCAATATAAACCAATAGTAATGAATGGAAATGACAATGTGCTCTCCAGCGGGTGCTTTTTAATAAGAGGGATGATGACTCAACATAAAAGTAAATAGATAGGCCCTTCGCAGAGGGAAGCAGGGATTTGTAGAGGTGCCAGAGCTCAATTTTAAAATAGAGATTGAATAACATTTTGAGCAGCATACTTTCACTGTCAACGCAACAACTATGAGATGGCTATATCTTCCATACTACATGCATTATAGGCAGTTCCCAAACAGAATGGTAAAATTTTATACTCACCACCACCAACAAGCATCAATCCATGGCTTGCTCGAAACAACGAGTGCCTCCAACTAACAACAACCCTGGGGGAGTTTTTTTAATTATATTGATTTGCTTTGATCTTTTTGGATCATGGGACTGGGCATCCCAGTTACCGGCCCTTTCTCATGAATGAGGAGCGGAGTCCACTCCTCTTGAGAATAACACACCTAGCATGGAAGATATAGGCAGCCCTAGTTGAAACATGAGCTGCTCGAGCATACAAACAGAATTTCATTTGAAGGTTTGGAGTTTGGCACATACAAATTTACTTGGAACGGCAGGTAAATACCGCATATAGGAAAGTATGGTGGAATCAATTGAATAACTGTGGGGTTTAAGGAGTTTGGACAGGTGAAGGCTAGCAGAAGACTGGGAAGCGACCAACTGAGAGAGCGACAACAGTCATAAACATGCATTAAAATTAATTCACACCGAGTACAAGCATGAGTAGGATATAATCTACCATGAACATAAATATCATGAAGGCTATGTTAATTTGTTTCAAGTACATGCGTGAACATGTGCCAAGTTGAGTCACTCAATTCATTCAAAGGAGGGTACCATCCCATCATACCACATCATAATCATTCTAATAGCATGTTGGCACACAAGGTAAACCATTATAACTCATAGCTAATCAAGCATGGCACAAGCAACTATAATCTGTAAATGTCATTGCAAATATGTTTACTTCATAATAAGCTGAATCAGGAATGATGAACTCATCATATTTACAAAAACAAGAGAGGTCAAGTTCATACCAGCTTCTCTCATCTCAATCAGTCCATCATATATCGTCATTATTGCTTTTCACTTGCACAACCGAACGATGTGTATAATAATAATAGTGCATGTGCATTGGACTAAGCTGGAATCTGCAAGCATTCAACTCAAGAGAAGACAAAGATATGGGCTCTAAGTTAAATAAACAATCATGCATAAGAGAGCCACTAAACATTTTCAATATGGTCTTCTACTCTCGACCCCCAAAGGAAAGAAAAGAAAATAAAACTATTTACACGAGAAAGCTCCCAACAAGTAAGAAGAAGAATGAGAAATCTTTTTGGGTTTTCATTTTAATTTCTACTACAAGCATGGAATTTAAACTAACTAATTTTTTGTTTTTTCTTAAGGTTTATCAAACACGCAAGAAGAAAACTAGAAAAATAAATTTAAACTAGCATGGATAATACAATGAAAGAGTATGAGCACCGACGACTAGAATAGTGTGTGAACATGAATGTAAAGTCGGTGAGAAATACGTACTCCCCCAAGCTTAGGCTTTTGGCCTAAGTTGGTTTATTGCCAAGGACCGCTGCTACTCTCCCCGGTGTACTAGGAGGTGTAATCAGGATACCACTGGCTAGCCATCTCTGGGTCCCACTGGTAAGATGATGCACGATAAGGTTCTAGTGCAGGTTCCGGCTCAGGCTCAGGTTCTGGAGTGGATGCTTGGCCTCGATGAGCGTACACCGCTTCTGGCATGACAAGAAAATTATCTGCAATCAAATCAAACAACAGAGGCGCAGGCAAAATAATAGTCTCATTGTGTTTCTTATTAAATCTCAGGTTATACAAGAGCATCTTATCTTTGTTGTCAACAATGAACTCATGTGCTGCCATGCTTTTGTAATCTAAAATGTAAGGAGGCAATTTTGTCTCCTCTTTCTCATGGTGCCTAATAGGTATCTCAAAATGTTTAGCAAGACGTGCATCATAGATACCTCCAAAGATGGGGCCTTTTGTATGATTCAGGCTTAGCCCTTTAGCAATGACGGCACCCATACTAAAACTATTATCTCCAAACAAGGCATGGTGAAGGATGATAATATCAGGAACATTGAAGTTTCCACTATTTCCACGACCAATCAAGCATCTACTAGCAAATATGGCAAAGTAGCGTAAAACAGGAAAGTGTATGCTAGAGATTCTCGCATCGGAACCCTTCTTTGGATCCCCTATAGTGATAGTGTTAACAAAGCCATCCACATCTCTATGATGTGGTTCCTCTAATTTTCCCTCAAAGGGTATCCTACATACCGCACAAAAATTACGTAAAGACATTTCCCTGAATTCATCATAAATGAAATGATACTGAAGGCGGTGACTTCTTAGCATGATAATAAAAGTTTTGCACGAAAGTATTGGTGAGTAAGAGATACTGATCGATCCGGCCATGGAGGAAATCGGTGAGGCCTGCATTTTTTATCAATGAATAAAAATCTTCATAAATTCCAGCTTCTCTCAAGAAATTATCGCATGGCCATTCACACGGCTGTACTTCCGCTATGCGAGGAAGATTATACTTGGCTTTTTCCTTCTCTTTAGCTTGTTTTTCCTGGGAGCCTTGGCTAGAAGAGCCCCTCAAAAATCTCCTTAACATTTTCTGAAAATTTCTGAAATTTTAGTAACTTCAAAATAAAAGTGAATAAAACTAAACAAGATTGGTAGTAACTACTCCTACAAGTGCCTAGAGCCTATAGCATGCATTAGAATTACTTGGGACCTCATAAATTTGACATGCAAGATCAAGAACATGGTCACCTATGCAGTAAAAATCTGCAATGAATAAAGCACTAGAACAAAAACTAATTGGACCAATGGAGGAGTCACATACCAAGCAACAATCTCCCAAAGCAGTTTTGTGAATGGAGCTTTGAGCAAGGAGATCAAAAATCGCAGCAAAATGAGCTAGAACTCGTGCTTGAGCTGGATGGGGATTTTTTGGGAAGAAGATGGAGTGTGTGGGTGCTGGCATAAGTGGAGGGGGGCCACCAGGGGCCCATGAGACAAAGGGGCGTGCCCAGGGGGTGTGGGCGCGCCCTCCACTCTTGTGGCCTGGTGCTTGCCCCTCCTGCAGTGTTTTGAGTGCCTAAAATCCTCAAATATTCCATAAAAAATCATACTAAATTTGCAGGGCATTTGGAGCACTTTTATTTTCGGGATATTTTTTATTGCACGGATAATTCAGAAAACAGAGAGATAATACTATTTTTGCTTTATTTAATCTAAATAACAAGAAGTAAAAAGAGGGTACAGAAGGTTGTGCCTTCTAGTTTCATCCATCTCATGATCATCAAAATGAATCCACTAACAAGGTTGATCAAGTCTTGTTAACAAACTCATTCTGAATAACACAGAACTGTAGAAATTTCGAATAACACTAAGTTACCTCAACGGGGATATGAACATCCCCAACAATAAGAATATCATACTTTTTCTTGACAGTAGGGAGAGGACATTCAAAACCTCCAATAATGATAGTTGGAACTTTTCCAATGGAATTGATGCTATGAACTTGAGATTGTTTCCTCGGAAAGTATACCGTATGCTCATTACCATTAACATGAAAAGTGACATTGCCTTTGTTGCAATCAATAACAGCCCCTGCAGTATTCAAAAAGGGTCTACCAAGGATAATCGACATACTATCGTCCTCGGGAATATCAAGAATAACAAAGTCAGTTAAGATAGTGACATTTGCAACCACAACAGGCACAGCCTCACAAATACCGACAGGTATGGCAGTTGATTTATCAGCCATTTGCAAAGATGTTTCAGTAGGTGTCAACTTATTCAATTCAAGTCTATGATATAAAGAGAGAGGCATAACACTAATACCGGCTCCTAGATCACATAAAGCAGTTCTAACATAATTTCTTTTAATGGAGCATGGTATAGTTGGTACCCCCGGATCTCCAAGTTTCTTTGGTATTCCACCCTTGAAAGTGTAATTAGCAAGCATGGTGGAAATTTTAGCTTCCGGTATCTTTCTTTTGTTTGTAATGATATCCTTCATATATTTAGCATAAGGATTTACCTTAAGCATATCAGTTAAGCGCATACACAAGAAGATAGGTCTAATCATTTCAGCAAAGCGCTCAAAATCCTCATCATCCTTTGTCTTGGATGGTTTAGGAGGAAAGGGCATGGGTTTCTGAACCCATGGTTCTCTTTCTCTACCGTGCGTCCTAGTAACAAAATCTCTCTTATCATAACGTTGATTCTTTGATTGTGGGTTATCAAGATCAATAGCAGGTTCAATCTCTACTTCATTGTTTTTGCTAGGTTGAGCATCAACATGAACATTACCATTAACATTATCACTAGGTTCATGTTCATCACCTGATTGTGTTTCAGCATCAGAGATAGAAATATCATTGGGATTCTCAGGTGTGTCTACAACAAGTTCACTAGAAGCATGCAAAGTCCTATCGTTTTTCTTTTTCTTCTTTTTATAAGAACTAGGTGCCTCTAAGTTATTTCTCTGAGAATCTTGTTCGATTCTCTTAGCAAAGTCAGGTTTAGTACTTGCTCAGCTTGAGTAGCAACTCTAACAGCAAAGGTTCCTTCAGGATACAAAGGTTCCTGAGTCATTCTACCAGTTCTAGTAGCCACTCTAACAGCAAAGTCAGGTTTATGATTTAATTCATCAAGAAAATCATTTTGAGCTTTAAGTACTTGCTCAGCTTGAGTAGCAACCATAGAAGCATATTTGCTAATGAGTTTTAAGTTCACCTTTAACTCTAGCCATATAATCACTCAAGCGTCCTATCTCGAAAGCATTATTCTTTAATTCTCTACCAACATAAGCGTTAAAACTTTCTTGTCTAGCCATAAAGTCATCAAATTCATCTAAGCATGGGCTATGAAATTTAGTAGACGGAATTTCAACTTTATCATATCTATAGAGAGAATTTACCTTTACTGCCTGTGTCAGGTTATCAAGACAATGTGGTTCTTCAACAAGCGGTATATTAAGACCATGTATTTCTTCAATAGGTGGTAAATTCTTAACATCTTCAGCTTTTATACCTTTTTCTTTCATTGATTTCTTTGCCTCTTGCATATCTTCAGGACTGCGAAATAGAACACCTCTCTTCTTCGGAGTGGGTTTAGGAATAGGTTCGGGAGTTGGCTCAATTGGTTCAGGGACTGTCTCAGGAATTGGCTCAGGAAGAGTCCAATTATTTTCATTAGTCAACATATTATTCAATAGTAATTCGGCTTCGTCGACTGTTCTTTCCCTGAAAACACAACCAGCACAACTATACAAGTAGTCCTTGGAAGCATCGGTTAGTCCATTATAAAAGATATCAAGTATTTCATTTTTCTTAAGAGGATGATCAGGCAAAGCATTAAGTAATCGGAGAAGCCTCCCCCAAGCTTGTGGGAGACTCTCTTCTTTGATTTGCACAAAATTATATATTTCCCGCAAGGCAGCTTGTTTCTTATGAGCAGGAAAATATTTAGCATAGAAGTAATAAATCATATCCTGGGGACTACGCACACAACCAGGAGCAAGAGAATTAAACCAAGTCTTAGCATCACCCTTTAATGAGAACGGGAATATCTTAAGGATATAATAATAGCGAGACTTCTCATCATTAGGAAACAGGGTGGCTATATCATTTAACTTGGTAAGATGTGCCACAACAGTTTTAGATTCAAGGCCATAAAAAGGATCAGATTCAACCAAAGTAATAATCTCAGGATCAACAGAGAATTCATAATCCTTATCAGTAACACAGATAGGTGAAGTAGCAAAAGCAGGGTCAGGTTTCATTCTAGCATTAAGAGATTGCTGCTTCCATTTAGCTAATAACTTTTTAAGATCATATCTATCTTTACAAGCAAAGATAGCTCTAGCAGCTTCCTCTTCTATAACATAACCCTCAGGAACAACAGGTAATTCATAATCAGGGGAGAACTTTCATCATCACTATCATCAATAATAGCATCTTCAATAATTTCATTCTCTCTAACCCTAGCAAGTTGTTCATCAAGAAATTCACCTAATGGCAAAGTAGTATCACGCACAGAAGTAGTTTCATCATAAGTATCATGCATAGCAAAAGTGGCATCATCAATAACATGCGACATATCAAAATTCATAGCAGTAGCAGGTTTAGGTGTCGCAAGCTTACTAATAACAGAAGGAGAATCTAGTGCAGAGCTAGATGGCAGTTCCTTACCTCCCCTTGTAGTTGAGGGAAAAATCTTGGTTCTTTCGTCCTTCAAGTTCCTCATAGTGATCAACAGATATAAATCCCAAGTGACTCAAAGAATAGAGCTATGCTCCCCTGCAACGGCGCCAGAAATTAGTCTTGATAACCCACAAGTGTAGGGGATCGCAACAGCTTTCGAGGGTAGATTATTCAACCCAAATTTATTGATTCGACACAAGGGGAGCCAAAGAATATTATTGAGTATTAGCAGTTGAGTTGTCAATTCAACCACACCTGGATAACTTAGTATTTGCAAGAAAGTATTTAGTAGCAAAGTACTATGATAATAAAGGTAACAGTGGCAAAAGTAAAGATAATAGATTTGTAGGAATTGTAACAGTAGCAACGGAAAAGTAAATAAGCAAAGCACAATATGTGAAAAGCTCGTAGGCATTGGATCAGTGATGGATAATTATGTCGGATGCGATTCCTCATGTAATAGCTATAACATAGGGTGACACAGAACTAGCTCCAATTCATCAATGTAATGTAGGCATGTATTCCGAATATAGTCATACATGCTTATGGAAAAGAACTTGCATGACATCTTTTGTCCTACCCTCCCGTGGCAACGGGGTCCTAGCGGAAACTAAGGGATATTAAGGCCTCCTTTTAATAGAGAACCGGACCAAAGCATTAACACATAGTGAATACATGAATTCCTCAAACTACGGTCATCACTGAGAAGTATCTCGATTATTGTCACTTCGGGGTTGTTGGATCATAACACATAATAGGTGACTATAGACTTGCAAGATAGGATCAAGAACACACATATATTCATGAAAACATAATAGGTTCGGATCTGAAATCATGGCACTCGGGCCCTAGTGACAAGCATTAAGCATAGCAAAGTCATAGCAACATCAATCTCAGAACATAGTGGATACTAGGGATCAAACCCTAACAAACTAACTTGATTACATGGTAAATCTCATCCAACCCATCACCGTCCAGCAAGCCCATGATGGAATTACTCACGCACGGTGGTGAGCATAATGAAATTGGTGATGGAGGATGGTTGATGATGACGACGGCGATGAATCCCCCTCTCCGAAGCCCCGAACGGACTCCAGATCAGCCCTCCCGAGAGAGATTAGGGCTTGGCGGCGGCTCCATATCGTAAAATGCGATGAAACTTTCTCCTTGATTTTTTTCTCTGCGAAACGGAATATATGGAGTTGGAGTTGAGGTCGGTGGAGCCTCAGGGGGCCCACGAGACAGGGGGGGCGCGCCCCCCACCCTCGTGGACAGGGTGTGGGCCCCCTGGTCTTGTTTCTTTCACCAGTATTTTTTATATTTTCCAAAACTTGGCTCCGTGGATTTTCAGGTCATTCCGAGAACTTTTGTTTTCTAACATAAAACAACATCATGGCAGTTCTGCTGAAAACAACATCGGTCTGGGTTAGTTTCATTCAAATCATGCAAGTTAGAGTCCAAAACAAGGGTAAAAGTGTTTGGAAAAGTAGATACGTTGGAGACGTATCAGTTGGCCTCGGTAAGGTGGCCATCTCCCATGATAGCTCCATACAAAATGTCATGCTCGTTGAATCTCCTGGCTATAATCTGCTTTTTGTTTCTAGACTAGCCGACTTTGGTTTCAATGTCCTATTTACCGAAGTAGATTGCCAAGTGTTTCGTAGAGATAATCATAAAATGGTCTTTACCGGTATACGCAAAGGTGATCTATACATTGTTGATTTCACTAAAAAGGCTCAACCTAGAACTTACTTAATTGCTAAATCCTCTAAAGGTTGGTTGTGGCATAGACGGTTAGGTCATGTGGGCATGCAAAACCTTGACAAGCTTATTAAAGATAATCATATCCTTGGTGTTAACGATGTCATATTTCATAAGGATAGACTTTGCAGCGCTTGTCAAGCAGGTAAACAGGTTGGAGGAAGGCATCCCGTGAAGAACATCATGACCACGAGGATGCCGCTCGAGCTACTTCACATGGATCTTTTCGGTCCCAATGCTTACAAAAGTCTCGGTGGAAATTCTTTTGGTCTAGTTATAGTTGATGATTTTTCATGATTTACGTGGGTGTTCTTTCTCGATGATAAATCGCAGGTCCAAAAGATCTTCAAAAACTTCGCTAGGAAGGCCCAAAATCAATTTGAAGTGAAGATCAAGAAGGTTCGCAGCGACAACAGAACAGAGTTCAAGAACGCAAATGTGGACACCTTTCTTGATGAAGAAGGGATTTCACATGAGTTCTCGGCTACGTACACACCTCAACAAAATGGAGTTGTTGAGAGGAAGAACCAGACACTCATCAAAATGGCGAGAACAATGCTTGATGAGTACAAGACGTCGAAGCACTTTTGGGCAGAAGCGGTTGAGATAGCTTGTCATGCAACAAATCGCTTGTATCTTCACAAGCTACTCGGAAAAACGGCATAAGAGCTCCTCACCGGTAACAAAACCCAAGTTGGATACTTTCGAGTATTCGGCTCAAAGTGCTACATTCTTGATAAGCATCGTCGCTCTAAATTTGCTCCTAAATCTCATGAAGGTTTCCTACTTGGTTATGGCTCAAACTCTCACACTTACTGTGTCTACAATAATTTCACCTGAAAGGTTGAAGAGACGGTAGATGTGAAATTTGATGAATCTAACAGCTCGCAAGTAGAGCAATTGCCAATTGATGTAGGAGACAAAGACCCTTCGGAAGCAATCCAAGACTTGTCTATTGGCAAGATTCGTCCAACGGAGGTGAAGGAGAGTACCTCGTCCGTCCAAGTGGAAGCTTCCACCTCATGACAAGGTGAACCAAGAGTTGATACGGAAGCATCCACAAGTGGGACACACCAAGATGAAGAAAACGAGGAAGTACACCAAGATGAACATCAACAACCTCCTTCTCCACCATGACAAGAGAACGACAACGTCAACAATGAATAAGGCCAAGAAGAAGAAGAAGATGAAGAAGATGTTCCACCCAGATCCAAGCAAAAGCTTCCACGAGTTCGAGCAAGAGTCGCCAAAGACCATCCCGTCGAGCAAATCTACAATGATATCCAAACCGGGAGAATCACTCACTCTAAAACTCGTTTTGCTAACTTTTGTGAACATTATTCATTCATCACTAGCATTGAACCTATGAAGGTTGAAGAAGCTTTGGAAGATCCGGATTGGATAAACACCATGCATGAAGAGCTACACAACTTTGAAAGAAACCAAGTGTGGACATTGGTCGAGAAGCCCGACAACAACCACAACATCATCGGTACCAAATGGGTGTTTCGCAACAAGCAAGATGAAGATGGACAAGTAGTTCGCAACAAAGCACGTCTCGTCGCCCAAGGCTACACCCAAGTTGAAGGTATGGACTATGGTGAGACATATGCCCTCGTTGCTAGACTTGAGTCCATTTGCATCTTACTTTCCTATGCTAATCACCATGATATTACCTTGTACCAAATGGACATTAAAAGTGCTTTTCTAAATGGTGAAATAGAGGAGGAAGTTTATGTTAAGCAACCTCCCGGCTTTGTCAATCCTAAGAAACCTAATCATGTTTACAAACTTCACAAAGCTCTTTGTGGTCTTAAACAAGCTCCTAGAGCGTGGTATAAATGCTTGACCAAGTTCCTTATTGAAAAAGGCTTTGAAATTGGAAAATTGATTCTACTCTTTTTACTAAAAGGGTTAATGGAGAACTATTTGTGTGCCAAATCTATGTTGATGATATTATATTTGGTTCGACTAACCCTCACTTTAGTGAGAAGTTTGGAAAGCTAATGTCAGAGAAGTTTGAGATGTCTATGATGAGTGAACTCAAATTCTTTCTCGGCTTGCAAATCAAGCAAACTAAGGAAGGTACCTTTGTCTCTCAAACAAAGTACACCAAGGACTTATTCAAGAAGTTCAATATGCAAGAATGCAAAGGTATGACTACACCCATGCCTACTAGTGGACATCTTGATTTGACCAAAGATGGTGAACCGGTTGATCAAAAGGTTTACCGCTCCATGATTGGTTCATTGTTATATCTATGTGCCTCTCGTCCCGATATTAAGCTAAGTGTGTGCATGTGTGCATGATATCAAGCGGCCCCTAAAGAATGTCATCTTAAGGCTGTGAAAAGGATAGTGAGATACTTAATACACACACCAAATTTTGGCATTTGGTATCCTAAGAGGTCCTCTTTGATCTTGTTGGTTACTCTGATTCGGACTATGCTGGAGACAAGGTTGATAGAAAGTCCACTTCTGGTACTTGTCAATTTCTTGGTAGATCTCTTGTGTCTTGGTCCTCCAAGAAACAAAACTCGGTATCCTTATCCACCGCCAAAGCGGAATACATTGCCGCTGGTTCATGTTGTGCTCAATTACTTTGGATGGCCCAAACTCTCAAGGATTATGGGATATATGTGAAACATGTTCCATTCCTTTGTGACAATGAAAGTTCTATCAAGATTTCTCACAATCCCGTGCAACACTCTCGAACTAAGCATATTGAAGTTCGTCATCATTTAATTCGAGATCACATTGCCAAAGGGGACATTGATCTTAAGCATGTTCGCACTGATAAGTAATTAGCGAATATATTCACCAAACCTCTTGATGAGAAAGTCTTTTGCCATTTGAGAGGTGAATTTAACATCATTGATGCTTCAAACTTGGAGTAGGAACTCCATTTGGATACATGAAAGGCATGAGCCTTTGACTAATCCTTGATATTTCTTTCATGTTGCTATTTATATGTCTTGGATATATTTGCACCCTTGCATGCTATCTAACCCTTGTATGTACTTGGATGAATCTAAATCTATGAGATTGCAACCCACTCACATCTTGAGCAAATTTCTACATCACCAAGTCTCTACACAATGGTGGTTGAAGACAAGGAAGCACGAAACTCTTCAAACATATCCTTTGACAAATTCTATATTAAGTTTTATGATTGTCATTTTGGATACACAAGTGCTCTTCCTTGCAAGACTAACCCATGTAGGTAGATGAACTCAAATTCCAAGTGGAGCTCCCAACTCTTGATGAGCTACATCAACCTTGAGCAACCCACACAAGTTCAACTACAT
Organism: Triticum dicoccoides; assembly: GCF_002162155.2. NCBI lineage: Eukaryota > Viridiplantae > Streptophyta > Magnoliopsida > Poales > Poaceae > Triticum > Triticum dicoccoides. The sequence continues at coordinate 150,165,306 of NC_041385.1, forward strand.
GATCACGATCAACACCACCACCCAAGGTATGTTATTCCATCTTAGAGAAGCTTTACTCCAAGTCATGAGTCAAAGCAACTCAACAAGATGTGAATACATCAAAATGCTTAAACGAAAAATGGTAACCCCATTTTGAGCTTAAACAATGAGTATGACCTATGATCAAGTGATCTCACTTGACTCCTAAGTCAATATACTCTAACATAGGTGACATTGTCGCCGACCAATTCTAGATGAAGCTCTCTTGTGTTCTTTTCTGCGCTCTTGCATTTGTCTCATGCATATTTGTTTCCCTTTCAAAAAAACTCCATCTAGATTTCTTTTCTGTTTCTTTTTGTTCTACATCCAATTCTTTGCAAATCTTTCAGTTAATTCCTTGCAAATCCTTGTGAGATGTTACTTGACTAGTGAGCTGAAGTGACAAGTGTTTTCTCTGTGATGAATTCGGTCACACCGGTCTATTGTTTTTGGTCCAACCGAATTCTTTTGGTGCAACTGGAGCACACAACTCGGTGCCACCGATTTCACTGCAGGAAAGATATATACTTTCCACTTGTTCCTGCATTCTTTTTGATCCAGCTCCACTCAATGATTCTTGTCCTCTACCAGCATCACATTCGACTTGCTACTTTGTTCTGTGACTCAAGGACCAAACCCATTTGTAACAAAAATCTAGAAGAACCCTTCTTGTAAATTGATGTCAAAGGGGGAGAGAGAGATCACATCAAAGCTTAATCATTTCTATAGGGGGGAGAATACTCAGGGGGAGAGAGTTCTTCTACAAGGAGACAGAAGTATCACTTCAAAAGACCCTAGATGTTTGGTGTTCAAGAGGAGAGAAGTCACATGTCTTTAAGAGGGGAAAGACATGTTCATATTTTATTGTTTGCATTAGCTCTGTTTCTTTTCTTTGCTCTGATTTTCTGTTCCCTATCTTCTCCCAGTACCCCATGCTAGATTCAGGGAGAGCAAGACATCTAAGGGAGGGAAATCCTTGAATTCATTGCACATCTTTACCTTTGGGGACATGTCTATATCCAATGGGGTACTCAATACTCACTCTCTACATGGCATCCCAATCTTGGTACTCTTGTGGTTTCTTTTGTTTGATCTGGCTAGTAGGTGTATCTGTGTTATCTAACCTTGTTTACGCAGGTCCATTCCTTCCTAAGCCAACTCAAGACCACAAGGTAAGTATATGCATCACAGTCATGTGTATGAGGATTTCTTGCTGATGTACATACTGTTTGCAAGAAGGACTCATGAGCATGAAGGTACATTTCCTATACTCACATCATTTGCTCTGATGCATATAGCCAAGATACATGTAACACATTGCTTACTCTACCATGCTTATGCATTCACATGCTCCTATATTCCATATTTACATGATTGCATACATGTAGGGGGAGCCTATGCATGTTACATGTCTTTCCAAAGCTTTACTTGTTATTCTGTATATCTTTATCTAAAGCTTTGATGTATGTTGTCATCAATTACCAAAAAGGGGGAGACTGAAAGCACAAGTGCTCCATGGGTGATTTTGGTAATTAATGTCAACATATCTCTTGTTGGACTAATACTCTTACCTAGTATGTTTTAGATAAGTTCAACCATGGAGTGGCATGGACTAGAGGATGTGGAACCCCTTCAAGATGCTAAGGACAAAGGATTGGCTCAAGCTCAAAGCACAAGACTCTACATTTTAATTTTAGTGATCCAAGATCACATTGAGTCCATAGGAAAGCCAATACTATTAAGAGGGGATGAGGTGTTGCTTAATGGGTTGCTTGCTCAAAGTGCTTAGTGATATGCTCCAAAGACCTCAACTACTTTCTCACATCCACATATGTCCCAAACCAAAAGTCAAACTCGGCCCCACCGAAACTTTCTATCCGGCGCCACCGAGTCCAGTTGACATAGCCACTACCAGAAACCCTAATCAGGTCAGTCTCACCGATGGGATCTCGGTCTCACTGAGTAGGGCTTGCAAACTCTCTATTACCTATTGCAATAATTTTGGTCCCACCGAGGTATGCAATCGGTCCCACCGAGTTTGCCTGGCCAACTCTCTGTTTCGCTTATTACCCAAATCGGTCCCACCGAGTTTGTGTCATCGGTCAAAGCGAGTTGAGGCTTTACCCTAACCCTAGCACATCGGTCCTACCGAGTTGATCATATCGGTCCCACCGAAATGCCTAACGGTCACATTATGAACTAAATCGGTCTGACCGAGTTTCATGATTCGGTCCCACCGAGTTTGGTAAGTTGTGTGTAACGGTTAGATTTTGTGTGGAGGCTATATATACCCCTCCACCTGTCGGTGATCTGGGAACGGGGGTACCCAGACTTGCCTGCCTGCGGCCTGCGGCGTGGCTCAAGGAGTGGCCTAGTACGGCCCATCTTCATCAACACATGCTCAAGACTCACGCGAGGGGCCAAGCCTCGCGGGGTGGACGACATGAGGCTTCCTCAGGCACGGCCTCGTCAGGCTGGCTCGTGAGGAGGCGGAGAGATCAAGGCGGGGTACCTCATGAGGTGCCCGTGACACAAGCCATGACGACCAAGGCCAGGCGGGCGCCAGGCGAGCGTTGGCCTGCGCAGAGTCCTTGTTTCCTCTTTGGTGCAAAGGGGGTAAGCGCAGGCGAGGGTATCAAGCAAAGGCAACCATTTCGGTGCAACGAGACCAAGACCAGCAGGGCGGCAGGACGAAGGTCATCGTGGAGCCCAAGCCGGCGTCATCGTCAGGGCCTTTGGCAGGCGAGGACCAACTTTAGTCAGGATAAGTGTACTAGATGTTCCCCTTCAAAATGGCCAATTGTTGGCGCCCTTCCCGCTCTATATTTGGGAAGAGGCCCAGGGCCTCCGCCTATAAATAGGACTAGCCACCCCCAGGGTAGAGACACCTGATCGGGAGAGAAGAACTTTAGCCAGCACCACCATAAGAACTCCTCCCCTCGCGAGGAAGTTCTTCCTTGTATTGTTCATCATCAGCCCCAGAGGCAATCCACCACACCACACACTGGAGTAGGGTATTACACCACAATGGTGGCCTGAACCAGTATAAACCTCGTGTCCCTTGTGTTGTTCTTCGTGTACTTTTAGATCCTGGCGAGGCGGTGAGACATGGGTAGGCTGGAGGTGTGATCTCCGTGCGCACCCTAGTGTTCGAACCTTGAGGGTCTGCCGGAACCCGAAATCCGACATTTGGCGCGCCAGGTAGGGGTGTGCCGGAATCTACCTTCCGTCGCCTCTAGTTTCGCCGCCCGTCCCATCCATGTCAGACGCACATTGCGCCCGCGCCGAGCATCCGGCTGCGCTCGCCACTCGCGTCGCCCAGACGGCCCCCGTCGGCAGGCACCCCCACCGTTCCCCGTCGCCTGCCATCAACGCCGCCACCGGCCCGGCGGGGAACGAGCAGCAGGCGTCGTCCCTGCATCCTTCAGTGCGGCGGGAAGGCCGCACCGCCACCCCGTCGCTGACTCCGGCCGGTTCCTCGTCCCACGCGCGTCGTGCTCCTACGGACGCGCACGCCGTGCTGCTCCTGGCGCGGGAGCTCCTGCACTACCGTCCCGTTGACGACCTCTACGACAAGTGGCTCGCCCGCATCACCGAGCTCGTTAGCGCTGTTGGGGGCTCCCCCGCACCATCCCTCTCACTGCACCGCGCCCCACCCTGCGCGGGCGACGAAGCTCCGGGGGCGCCTCAGCCACCTCCCCCTCAAGAAGGCGCCTTGGCCCCAAGGCACGTGGCCCCTGGGCGTAACCCACTCCGTCCGGCGCTAGCACAGCAAGAGAAGAGCTGCCAAGAGATCCCTCGTCCCCAGGAGGCCGCCGGTGTGCTCCCCGCACCGGCTCGGTACGAGCGCGCTCCTGCTCCAGTGCATCAAGACCCCGCGCTGCACCTGGCTGCAGCGCACAGAGACCCGCAAGATCAAGCTCTCCATCACCAAAGGGCTCCCGCGGCCACTGTAGGCTGTCGTGCCTTCTCCGCCGAGCTGCGCAGCGTGGCCTGGCTGGGCAAGTTCAAGCCAGACCTACCCCTGTGCTATGATGGCACGGCTGACCCTGCTGAGTTCCTCCAGCTCTATGAGCTGGGCATTGAAGCCGCCAGCAGGGACGAGAAGGTCATGGCGAACTGGTTCCCCATGGCGCTCAAGGACAGCGCCCGCACCTGGCTCCTGAACCTGGCTCCTGGCATGATATCCTCCTGGGACGAGATGCGCACCCGATTCATCGCCAACTTCCAAGGCACCCGCGACCGGCCCCCGGCCATGAGCGACTTGCGCCACATCAAACAGCAGCCGGGAGAGACCCTGCAGAAGTTCATCCAACGCTTCAACAGCGCTCGCCTTAAGATCCCCAAGGTGTCTGAGGAGGCCATCATCTCAGCCTTCTCCGACGGCGTGCGTGACGTCAAGATGAAGGAGGAGCTCGCGATCCATGAGGACATGTGCACCTCCCTGGAGCTGTTCAATCTGGCGACCAAGTGCACTAGGGCTGAGGAAGGGCGCCTTTCCCTCCTCAGGCTGCCAGCTGCTGACCCAGAAGAGAAGAAGCCCAAGGCCAAGGACATGAAGCGCAAGGGGGCTGCCATGCTTGCGGCAGAGCTGGACACCAAGCGAGGCAGGGATCAGCCTGAGTCATCCAAGGGCAGCCGGTACTGCGTGTACCACGACCTCCACACCCACAACACCAACGAATGCCAAGAGCTCAGGGCCGTGCGAGACGTGTGTGCTGGCTGACGCCCCGAGCGCAGCGATAGGGGCTATGGCCGAGGAGGAGGAAGAGGTGGAGGACGATGGGAAGATCGTGTCCCTCGCCACGGGTGGCGTGACCGACCTCGCGAGGACCGCTGGCAGGACCAGCCTCGTGAGGGAGGTTGGAGGGACCCACCTCGCGAGGGGGGTTGGAGGGATCAGCCTCGCGAGGATCGCCCACAAGGCAACGCGGGCCTCCCTCCTCTGCCACCACATCCGAGGAGGAATGAAGACCATCACCAGGACGAGGGGGCTGGAGGCTTCCAGGAGCCGCGCGCAATCGCTTGCATCTTGGGCGGCGCACAAGCCCCGTCCTCTCAGTGCATCTTCAAGCAGTTTGCCCGCGAAGTGAATGCAGTCCTTCCCAAGCTTGAGGCCACACGCCCTCTCAGGTGGTCAGCGTGCGCTATCACGTTCAACTCAGCGGATCAGCTCAAGTGCGCGGCCATAGCAGGAGTCCTCCCAATGCTTTGTTCCCCAATCATCAGCAATGTGCAAGTCACCAGGACCCTCATCGATGGCGGAGCAAGGCTCAATGTCCTATCCGTCGAGACATTCAACAATCTCCAAGTGCCATACAATCAGCTGCAGCCAACCAAGCCTTTCTCAGGAGTCACTGATGGTTCCACGGTTCCGATAGGGCAGGTCCGCCTTCCTGTTACCTTCAGGAAGTGCGACAACTACCGCACTGAGCTCATCGACTTCGATGTCGCTCACATCCGCCTATCGTATAATGCCATCCTCGGGTACCCAGCCCTGGCCAAGTTCATGGCCGTGACCTATCACGGCTACAATGTCCTCAAGGCCGGGAAGCGGTGGGGTCATCACAGTGCCCTGTGAAGAGAGAGACGCTGTGTGTTCTCTGGAACGTGCTTTCCAAGCCGCATCAATTGAAGACCCAGATCACAGGAACGGGAGGCCTCCCGAGGCTGCTCCTAAGAAGAAGAAGACATCGCCTGGCCCGACCCCTCGGGAGGCAGGCCCCTCAAGGTCCGCGCCTGTTCAGGGGGCACCTCCTCCTGTCGCATAGGAAGGCGCGCCCGGTGGCCTCCTCGAGCAAGGCTCGGGGGCTCTCTCCTGTAGGGCCATCAACTTTGCTAAGATCACGAGGGAGGCGCTCGGGCACCACTTGGAGGCGTGCTTCAAAGCACGTTTCCCTCAAGAAGGAGCAAGGCAAGGAGGGCCAAACCCTCAGGAATTCGTCAGCAAGATCATTCAGGAGCTGCAGGAGTCGAGAGTGGCAGCCGCCGCTTACCCGCCGTAGCTCCCCATCTAGGCGAGGATGGTGGGCTAAGCGTCTGCATCGACATACCAGGACTCAACCCAGCCACCTCTCAGGAGCGCCTCTGGCCCTCACGCGTGGGGCGCTGCGAAGGTCCACCCCACAACTATGTTCGCATGCCTTATGGCCTGCCGAACGCGGCTGCTGTGCGTCAGCGCCTCATGAGGAGCATCTTGGAGGCTCAGGCGGTCAGGCACTTCGCAGTCCTGGCAGAGATGGAGATGGTCCGCGAGGAGCCGCCAGTGCCTCCGGAGCCTCCCGAGGCCCCTGGGCCTGGGGGCTCATGAAGATCATCTCCCGCAGCGCACGCCGTCCGCTACTTCAGCATCCCTACATCTTCAGCATCATCAGGTGACATCCTTCGAGTTTCATTTTTAGCTGGGAGCGCCCCCCAGGGCTGCATCATTCCCAGGCCGCGTGGGTCCGTCCCTATGGCATGTATCCCTTTAGTTCATGTTTTCAGCTTACTTTATCGGGGGCGCCCCTCGGGCTGCATCATCCCCAAGCTGCTCGGGCCAGACCCAGTGGCATGTATCTCTCTTGCGTTATTTCGGGTCATGCGTTTGATTCATCATGATCGTTATTTGATGCCTGTCCACGGCACCCCTCTTCCTTCATGCTGGCCGCTTGCACGTTAAAGGGGGGTACCTGAGCATCGCGACTCATGGGCTCCTACTGGCTCTCCATCCCTCACCCTCTGGCCTTGTCCACGGCATCGTGACCTGGCATACCAGCGATGGCTGAGCCTGCTCGAGGGCCGGGACCCGAGGACGTAGAGCGCCGACATCTAACCAAACTTGCAGGAACACATTACAAGGAAAGGCCCAGAGCCAGGCGTAACCCGCCTTGAGGTAGGGCCCCGTGAGTCCCGCGCTGGCTCACGGGTGCCCAGATACACCTCGCCAGGCCCTACCGTGCCAGCCATGTGTCAGGGCGGGGCTATACACGCCCCGGGGGCTCCTCCCGGAGGGGAGCCCCCTCCCATGCACCAGTGGAAGCACCATGCTCCGTGCTGGCTGACGACACTGCCGAGGAGCGGCTATGGCCGTACACATACGGAAGCGCTATGCTCCGCGCTGGTGATAAACAACTGAGGGTGGCCCTGGCCGCATCAACCTCAGGGAGCCCAGAGCTCAATGTCCGGCCTCATCGTAACGCCTCCCCTCGGGAGTGCCGCGCGAGAGGGCTGGACGCGGGGGCTACACCTGGGTCACGACCGGGTGTACGCCACCCAGCCAGGCCCCTCGGGCCTGGTTCGTCGCACGCCTTTCCCCGAGCGGAGCCAAGGTACGAAGGCCATTTGAATGTCAAGGGGGACTCCTGAGCATTGCGACTTAGGAGCCTAACTGGTCACGTAGCCCCTCACCTCTTAGTTCCGAAAGGCTAACGGCGGTTGAGGTATGCACGGGGCCGGGCTCTGCAAACATAGAACGGTAAATTCACCCATACATACCATCTCCCTACTTGCTGTCCATGCGTCAAGGGGGACTCCTGAGCATCGCGACTCAAGAGCCTAACTTGTCACGTAGCCCCTCACTCCTTGGTCCCGTCCTGGTCTCCGATCGGGGCTAACAGCGGCTCAGGTATGCGCGGGGCCGGGCTCTGCTGATGTAGAACACAAGCAAGTAGGAAGGAAAAACGCAAATCTCAAGGAATTCAAAAGCAAATATTACATTCCATAGAGTACTTTGGCAACGCCAAACACAAGTTTAAACGCCTCCATGAGGCATGATGCATGTTGCAGGAGCTAAAAGCAGGACGGGAGCCGCGAAGGGATCACTTTCTAGCGGTGCCATTGGTGGTGACGGAGCTGCGCTAGGCGACTTCGCCTCGTGGAGCCCCAGGATCGGCAGCGCCTCGCTTCGGCTTGGTGCTGAAGGCCCGGAACTTTGCCAGCAGAGCCTCCGCTCGACCCATCACGGCCTCGGCAGCGACGGCGGCAAGCTCGCCGCTCACGGGCTCCAGCAGGTTGTCAAGGTCAACGTCGAGGTCGCGAAGGTAGACGTGGGTGAAGACGCGTGTCAGCGCTGTAGAAGAAAGGACACGCGCCTCAGCCTCAGCCGTGGGGCCAAGGCCGAGGGCGACATCTTCGAGGGTGCAGACCAGGAAGGGAAGCAGCTTGGCGGGGCCCTCCTCGGCGCCGGCCAGCGGGCTTTCCAGGCCGCTGTCATAGAGCGACTTCACCAAGGTGTGAGCCTTCACCTCCAGCTTCGTGAAGGCCAGGCGGTCCTCGGCCAGGACCCGCGCCTTGCCGTCCAGCTCGACCCTCTTCGCCTCCAACGCCTGCTCCAGCACACCCAAGCGGCCTTGGCGTTCGTCAAGCTTGGCATCCCGGTCCTTGGTGGCAGCCTCGCGAGCCTTCATGTCTTCCTCCTTCTCCTGGCGGTCACGGGCCTCCTTGGCGAGCTGCTCGTGCAGGCCTTGCAGCTCGCTCTCCAGCACCTTACAGCGACCCCGGACATCTGCTACCTCACCCAAGGCGGCGCCCCGAGCGGCCTTCGCCTCGAGGATGGCCTACTTCTCCTCGTCGCAAGCTGTCGTGGCCTGAGCCAGCGCCGCTCGGACCGAAGCATCAGAGCGGACCCAACCAGAGGCCAGCTCCAGGCACCTGGGCCCGGCTACCAAGCGAGGGTCGGCGCCCAAAAGATCTTTCCGTAGCCGGTCCAGCTTAGCAGCCGCACGATCCAGGATAGTAGAAGGAGTCGGAGAGATGGCAGTTGGCGGAGTAGGAGGAGAAGACAGCAGCATAATCACAGCACCATGAGTCAGGACCTTCGGCGCCACGACGACTGCGGCAGTGGCGTCAGGCAAGGACACCTCGGGAGTCGCTTGGGCCATGGGGGCTGGAATCGCTCCAGCTAGCCCCGCCAGGCCTCGCGAGGATGACCGGGCAGGAGAGGCCCGCGTCTAGTCGCCCCCTCCTCCCGCGGGTGGGGGTGCTACCCCGGACGAAGCCTCAGGAGCCCCCTTCAGCTTCTTCTCCACGGGCACCGGCCTAGCCAAGGAATATGAACGTCAAGCCCCAACAATGAAGCAAGAAGCAAAACGAGAATCGAGCACTTACTCGTCATCGCTCGCGGGCTCAAGCAACCTCGGGCCAAACTTGAAGCCCGAGAGCCAGATGCGGGGATCAACCTCAAGAGGCTCGGGAGCAGGAGGCGCGTCTGCAGATCGCCTCGGAGCCGGAGCAGACCCGCGGGGAACCAACCCCGTCCTGTCCTTCTTCGGGATTAGGGGTGAGCTCTCGCCACCTAGCTCGTCGCCATCCTCGTTGTCGTCTAGCATGAGGCAAAGAGCGCGGGACCTGCACCGAGGGAGGGGCGCTCTCGACTCCCCGTCGGTCGCCTCGGAGTCGGGCTCCTCTTCCTGCTCCTCTCCTTCCTCCTCTTCACTGGAATCGCTGGAGGATACGTTCACCGTCACCAAGGCCGCCAGGCCCTCGGGAACCTCCGCGGGCACAGGCCCGTCCTCGTCGAAAGCGGACATGGAGTTCACCACCTGCTCCCAATCCTCCCGAAGGAACAGGGGCACAGGAGCACCCTCCAGTCTCGCCATGTCACCCCCGACCAAGGATTGGAGGACCACAGCCAGATCTTTGTC
>NC_041385.1:150175094-150177864 GCF_002162155.2 Triticum dicoccoides
TCCACAACGGGAGCGAATATTCCCGAAGCGGAGCCACCTGGTGCTCCAGGAACTCCCTCAGGAGCGACGCCCCAGTCAGCTTCGCCGTCGCCATGTTGCCTGGCCATAGGTCCGCATCCATCCTCTTCAGCACCGGCTTCGCGCGGGGATCAACGAGCTCCACGCGAGACCAAGCGTCAACGGATTTGGGCTGCTCCATGGGCAGAATCAACCGGGGATGGATGCGCCTAGCATCCACCATGACCCACTTGCTCCTAAAGCCTTCAATACTCTTCCCGGGCTTCGAGATGGCGTTGGAGCTGCCATATGCGACAAAGCTTGCGCACACGGTGATGGGGCCGCGAGAGACCCAGAGGTAGAAGTAATGGCGCAGCAAGGCCACCGAGGGCCTCACCCTGACATGAGCCTCGCAGTAGTAGGCGAAAATCGCCAGGAGAAGAACAGAGTTGGGATGGAGGTGTAGAGCCAGAAGGTTGTAATGGTGAAGAACGGAGAAGAAGAACTCAGAAAAGGGGGGCACCAGGCCGGCGGCGATGGCGCTCACGAAGAGCGGGTAAAAGGTGCTTCCTTCATCCTCAGGACGGGCGGAACCAACCTTAAGCACGGCCGTCCCGTCGTTGCCTTGCACCGCCATCATCTGGGCAAGGTTCTTCCCCGACACATTCGGAGGATCTAGGGTGGTCGAGTACCATGCTCCGGCTGGAGTCTGGCGAGGCGCCATGTCTTGTTGGGATGCAGGGTTGGAGTAGATCTGGGAATTTCGGAGGCAAGAAGGACAGGAGCGAGAAAGGGGATCACAGCAACGAAGGAGAAGGCAAAGAAGGTAAGACTAGACGGGAACCGCTCCCTTATCGATTTGTGCAGTTGCCGAGCTGCCGTGGGGAGCCAGGACGCCCACGTCCAATCAACCGCCACGCGGCGCCCAAGGCCGCAGGCTATTGGGGCCCACGGCGCTTCGCACTTGCCTCTTCGCTTCTCTGCTAAGCCAAGTCCAAGCGCGCCTTGGGCTCAGGGGCTACTGTCGGCGTTCTGGGAACGGGGGTACCCAGACTTGCCTTCCTGCGGCCTGCGGCGTGGCTCAAGGAGTGGCCCAGTACAGTCCATCTTCATCAACACATGCTCAAGACCCTCGCGAGGGGCCAAGCCTCGCGGGGCGGATGACAAGAGGCTTCCTCAGGCACGGCCTCGTCAGGCTGGCTCGTGAGGAGGCGGAGAGATCAAGGCGGGGTACCTCACGAGGTGCCCGTGACGCAAGCCATGACGACCAAGGCCAGGCGGGCGCCAGGCGGGCGCTAGCCTACGTAGAGTCCTTGTTCCCTATTTGGTGCAAAGGGGGCAAGCGCAGGGGAGGGTATCAAGCAACGGCAACAATTTCGGTGCAACGAGACCAAGACCAGCAGGGCGGCAGGACGAAGGTCATCGTGGAGCCCAAGCCGGCGTCATCGTCAGGGCCTTTGGCAGGCGAGGACCAACTTTAGTCAGGATAAATGTACTAGATGATCCCCTTCAAAATGGCCAATTGTTGGCGCCCTTCCCGCTCAATATTTGGGAAGAGGCCCAGGGCCTCCGCCTATAAATACGACTAGCCACCCCCAGGGTAGAGACATCTGATCGGGAGAGAAGAACTTTAGCCAGCACCACCATAAGAACTCCTCCCCTCGCGAGGCAGTTCTTCCTTGTATTGTTCATCATCAGCCCCAGAGGCAATCCACCACACCACACACTGGAGTAGGGTATTACACCACAATGGTGGCCTGAACCAGTATAAACCTCGTGTCCCTTGTGTTGTTCTTCGTGTAGTTTTAGATCCTGGCGAGGCGGTGAGACATGGGTAGGCTGGAGGTGTGATCTCCGTGCGCGCCCCAGTGTTCGAACCTTGAGGGTCTGCCGGAACCCGCAATCCAACACAACCCACGCTTCATTCGTGGAGAGAGCCATCAGAACATGCCTACACTTCCAACATACATTTTATGAGAGAGAACCACCTACACTTGTGTTGAGGTCAAGATATTCCATTCCAACCACATAAATCTTGATCTCTAGCCTTCCCCAAGTTTCTCTCCACTCAAATCTTCTTTCCACCAAATCCAAATCCTGTGAGAGAGAGTTTAGTGTTGGGGAGACTATCATTTGAAGCACAAGAGCAAGGAGTTCATCATCAACACACCATTTGCTACCTCTTGGAGAGTGGTGTCTCCTAGATTGGTTAGGTGTCACTTGGGAGCCTCCGTCAAGACTGTGCAGTTGAACTAAGGAGTTTGTAAGGGTAAGGAGATCGCCTACTTCGTGAAGATCTGCCCGAGTGAGGCAAGTCCTTCGTGGGCGACGGACATGGTGGGATAGACAAGGTTGCTTCTTCGTGGACCCTTCATGGGTGGAGCCCTCTGCGGACTCGCGCAACCGTTACCCTTTGTGGGTTGAAGTCTCCATCAACGTGGATGTATGATAGCACCACCTATCGGAACCACGGATAAAAACTCTCGTGTCTCCAAATTGTGTTTGCACACTCCAATCCCATCCCTTTACATTCTTGCAATTTGCATGCTTTACTTTCCGCTGCTCATATACTCTTGTCATGCTTGCTTGATATGTATTGTGAATGTTAAAACTTGTGCCAAAACTCCACTTCAATTTAAAGAGATTAAAAACTGCAACTTTTCTTACTTAGAGTCTATTCACCCCCCCCCCCCTCTAGACACCTCTTCTCGATCCTTTCAATTGGTATCAGAGCTTTGGTCTCCATTGCTTTGGTTTAAACACCATTGGAGGA
>NC_041385.1:150178035-150225068 GCF_002162155.2 Triticum dicoccoides
GGAGGAAGATGGATGATTCTGCTTCGGGGAGTCTTAGACATAGAGTGCCTATACTTGATGGAGAATATTTTCATGAGTGGAAAAATGAGATGCTTGTGATTTTCAACGAATATCATTTGAACAAGTACATTACTAGCCCTTGTGCACCTCATGTTGATCCTATGCATCCTACCCTTGATGAGTCAATTGACATGATTCGCAATCTTAGAACTGTTGATCTTATCACTAGAGGTTTGCCTAGAAACTTGATAGGTTGCTTGCCTACTCTTAAGTGTGCCTACACCATATGGAAATTTCTTGAGGAACGTTTTCCAAATTATTCCTTGCAAAATCTAGATGAAATTCTCCATAAGTCTATTGCCTTGAGCAAGATGAATTCCAATGATCCTAAGTTTTGTGATTGTCTATCTGAGCTTACAAATCTTATGCATGCCAAAGGAGATGTTGGAATTATTAGCAATATTATTTCCGGAGCTATTAGAATTCATAAAGAAGATCTTTGTCAAACTCATTCTAATGAATCACCCTCTCTAGGAGCTGATCCATCAGATGACGATGTTGAACATGGATACTATGATGAGGATGATGATAGTGACTTTGATCTTGATGATGCAATGAGACACTTTGGTCTTATGGCAAATCTTCGGGGATACATGGCAGAAGGAAAGGAATGGGTTCTTGATAGTGGATGTACCGATCACATGACCGGTGATAAAGATATGTTTCGTGAGCTTGCTGAAAACTACGGCCCTCGAAAGTATGTCACTTTTGGTGATAACTCAAAGGGTGAGGTGATTGGCCTCGGTGCCATCTCACATGATAGCTCCATATAGAATGCCATGCTCGTTGAATCTCCTGGCTATAATCTGGTTTCTGTTTCTAGACTAGCTGACTTTGGTTTCAATGTCCTATTTACCGAAGTAGATTGCCAAATGTTTCATAGAGATAATCATAAAATGGTCTTTACCGGTATATGCAAAGGTGATCTATACATTGTTGATTTCACTAAAAAGGCTCAACCTAGAACTTGCTTAATTGCTAAATCCTCTAAAGGTTGGTTGTGGCATAGACGGTTAGGTCATGTGGGCATGCAAAACCTTGACAAGCTTATTAAAGATAATCATATCCTCGGCATTAATGATGTCATATTTGATAAGGATAGACTTTGCAACGCTGGTCAAGCAGGTAAACAGGTTAGAGGAAGGCATCCCGTGAAGAACATCATGACCACGAGGAGGCCGCTCGAGATACTTCACATGGATCCTTTAGACACCTCTTCTCGATTCCTTCAGGTCCTCACCCTTACTGCACAGGTATCGTAAACCAGCAGTGCAATTACATATCACGGGTATGATATCCATATTATGTTTCAATTAAGGTTCAACAAACCTTACCCGTAACTGTTTAAGCATTAGTGGGTGCATACGAGATATTATGACCCGCCCTGCGGTAAACCGCCAAGGGATCTTTTTTTTATTTACTTGTGTGCAGGATAAAGTTGAATTTTTTTCTACACCACTCAAAAATCATAAGTCTCAAGTGGCAGTTTAACAGTATGGAGCATAACACAAAATGTGCACGATGGCATGGCAGAGTAAAGTTGTTGTTATTCTATTACATGACTCCCAGAGTCCAATTGATTAAACTGTTTTTCCAGAAGGCCATGAATATGAACCGCCCGGTGGATCAATTTTCTTGCTGGCCTGATGCTTATGGGTCAACCCTCTCCACTTCTTTGTCTTGTTCTACGTCCTGGAAGGTTGATGACAACCAGTCAATGTCATTCAAAGCTTGAAACTCAGCTTCAATTAGCTTGGATGGGTCAACTTCAGGGGCAAAGGTGTGCTTACGGATTGGGGGGGATTAGGCCTATCACTTTATAGGATGGTGTTGGCATCCTATGATTTCCCACGTCATAAGCCGGATGGTACTTGGTGAGGTCTATCTCATTGGCAATCAGGCTGGCCAGAGGACGTATCTCCTTCACGCAAGCAGCAAAGTCCTTCTGTTCAAACGGAGCGCCATCCTCCTTGAGGCTTGGATACCCAATAGAGATGTCTGCCGGGTCTAATTCCGGTAGCCATGCTTTGGCCAGGCTCAAGGCAGTTGATACGTCTCCAGTGTATCTATAATTTTTTATTGTTCCATGCTATTATATTAACCATCTAGGATGTTTTATATGCATTTATATTCTATTTTATATGATTTTTGGGACTAACCTATTAACCTAGAGCCCAGTGCCAGTTTCAGTTTTTCCTTGTTTTTTAGTTTTACAGAAAAGGAATACCAAATGGAGTCCAATTGACGTGCCAACTTTTGACGATTTTTTATGGACCAAAAGAAGCCCCGGGAGTAAAAGAGTTGGTCCAGAAGAGTCCTGAGCCGTCCACGAGGGTGGAGGGCGAGCCCTACCCCCTTGGGTGTGCCCCCTGCCTCGTGGATGAATCGGAGAACCCTTGACATGAGACCGACGCCAAAAATTCCTATAAATACCCAAACCTCCAGAAAATAACCTAGATCGGGAGTTCCACCGCCGCAAGCCTCTGTAGCCACCAAAAACCAATTGATACCCTGTTCCGACACCCTGCCGGAGTGGGGATCCCTCACCGGTGGCCACCTTCATCATCCTAGCGTTCTCCATGACGAGGAGGGAGTAGTTCACCCTCGGGGCTAAGGGTATGTACCAGTACCTATGTGTTTGATCTCTCTCTCTCTCTCGTGTTCTTGATTTGGCACAATCTTGATGTATCGCGAGCTTTGCTATTATAGTTGGATCTTATTATGTTTCTCCCCCTCTACTCTCTTGTAATGGATTGAGTTTTCCCTTTGAAGTTATCTTATCGGATTGAGTCTTTAAGGATTTGAGAACACTTGATGTATGTCTTGCATGTGCTTATCTGTGGTGACAATGGGATATTACGTGATCTACTTGATGTATGTTTTGGTGATCAACTTGCGGGTTCAATGAACTTATGCATAGGGGTTGGCACTCGTTTTCGTCTTGACTCTCTGGTACAAACTTTGGGGCACTCTTTGAAGTACTTTGTGTTGGCTGAATAGATGAATCTGATATTGTGTGATGCATATCGTATAATCATGCCCATGGATACTTGAGGTGACATTGGAGTATCTAGGTGACATTAGGGTTTTGGTTGATTTGTGTCTTAAGGTGTTATTCTAGTACGAACTCTATGATAGATCGAACGGAAAGAATAGCTTCATGTTTTTACTACGGACTCTTGAATAGATCGATCGGAAAGGATAACTTTGAGGTGGTTTCGTACCCTACAATAATCTCTTCGTTTGTTCTCCTCTATTAGTGACTTTGGAGTGACTCTTTGTTGCATGTTGAGGGATAGTTATATGATCTAGTTATGTTATTATTGTTGAGAGAACTTGCACTAGTGAAAGTATGAACCCTAGGCCTTGTTTCCTAGCATTGCAATACCATTTGTGCTCACTTTTGTCATTAGTTACCTTGCTGTTTTTCTGTTTTCAGATTACGAAAACCTATATCTACCATCCATATTGCACTTGTATCACCATCTCTTTGCCAAACTAGTGCACCTATACAATTTAACATTGTATTGGGTGTGTTGGGGACACAAGAGACTCTTTGTTATTTGGTTGCAGGGTTGTTTGAGAGAGACCATCTTCATCCTACACCTCCCACGGATTGATAAACCTTAGGTCATCCACTTGAGGGAAATTTGCTACTGTCCTACAAACCTCTGCACTTGGAGGCCCAACAATGTCTACAAGAAGAAGGTTGCGTAGTAGACATCAGCAGTCACAGCTCCGGCTCTCGCAGATGATCGCTTTATTTCATTAAACCGCTGGGGCAGTATAGAAAGCTTCCTTAGCACATCAACCAGGAGTGTGGGGGCTTCATTGGACAGAGCAACTGTGGCCAATGCACGCTGAGCACCAGTACAAAGCTGCTCTACCAATGTGTAAACCGCCTTTAGCTTTACAAGCATGTCTTGGTTGAGATTGCTGCTTCTAGGGCCTGCATAATAATCACAGAGGAGTTAAGAGCAGATAATATCATCAAAGAGGATATTCAAAATTTGACAGTCATCGGGCGACTTACCAAAAATAGCAGATACCATCTGAGACACCTGGCGTTTTAAGCCGGTAAGTTCCACGATGACTTCTTCGAGAGCCGCCTCTGCCTTTTATGCCCGTTGGGTCAGCACAATCTTTTCTTCAGCCTAGGCGCTTTTTTCAGCTTCAAAGCCGGTTTTCAGTTTTTCCTCTTCACCCACGCTAAATTCGAACTTTGAGTTCGCCTTCTGGGTCTCAGATTCTTGCAGTTCTAGGCGGGTCTTCAACTCAGACGGCTCTATTTGAAGTTCAGCAGTGGTGGTCTTTTCATAAACCGGATCAAAATCATAATTCAAACGTTAGTTCAAAATATCAAGTCCCAAGCCTTTTTCACGCAACAACACTTGGCACTTGGGGGCTAATGTCTACGGAGAGTTCTATCTAAGTGACGGCTTAAGTGAGTAAGTCCCAAGCACTTTGCGAGCAAGAGCGCTTGGCACTTGGGGGCTAATGCATATTGCTTGTCTAGCTACAATTTTATGATGACACCTTGGTGCTACAACCGGCCATAGCCGGGTCATAAGGGCTACACAACTTTTAAGCCGGATTTTGATCAATTCTATAGCATATTTAAAATAAGCAGTAAACTTGGGGGCTGGCAGGATATGCATAGTCTAAGAGTTGAAGAGATCATATCTCAAATTTAAGATGCATCTCCTTCAACATGCCCACTTCAAGATCACAGCTACTGTGTACTTGGCTGAGAAAGCCAGAGTATAGTTCACCAATGCCCAGTTGAGCATAGTTGGCGATATCAAATCGTACTTTGCGTGGCTCAACATGCTCTTCCTTAGCAGAATGCTTGGCCAGCACAGTAGGTCTCCCCGGCTCAGTAAAACCGGTCTTGGTGATCTCTACATCAACATCTTGTGGGTTGGATGTCTTAACCGGGCTTGAAGCTTCAGGGTTGAAAGAGCCATCAGCAGTTTGCAACAGGCGGTAAATAGTCATTGTTGGCATGTCATGAACTGGCTCAAGCGGCTCAAGAACAGAGGCCTCAGGCGCTGCGGTTTGGAGCTCCAGCTCATTGACTGCCGGCTCTTTGGCAGGCTTGTTCTTCTTGGCCCTCTTGCTAGGTTTTGCTTTTCCACTGCATGAGTCAAAAAGGTCAGTACAAGTATAAAAGGATTGTAATGAGTAAAAGATAAATAAATCGTCATTACCCTGGAGCGGTCTTGAAAGCCGGCATATTAGACTGGATTGAGTCACCGGAAGAGGAATGTGAAGTTTCCTGATACTTTGAATCGGAAGAGTTGAGCGGTTGACGAGTGAGACCCGCCAAAGGATAAAAACAGTTTAAGTCGGGAGTGACCTCGTTTCAGCACTTCCTTGGCGTGTTCGATAAGCCGGAGGAGAGTTCCACATCCTTGCTTGTCCGGGTCTGCCACCGGCTCTCGTGCTGCTGCTGCTTCAAAATAAAGTGAGGATCCAGATGAGCTAAGGGGTGTAAAAATCTTACTTTCCGGGTTACTCTTCGGATTTTTGTCTTGGCAAAGGCTCGGAGTCGGAGGAAATAATAGTTACCTCTTCTTCCACTCCCTGACTCATTCCCATGTCATCCTAATGATAATCAGTGTCAATAAGATGATTGAAAAAAGAGCCAAGAGAATCAAGGGCTACCTCCGACTCAGAGGTGTCCTCCAGTTGAAGTAATTCAGAAGCGCTAGGCTTCTTTCCTCTTTTCTTGGTGGCTCTCCTGGCGGCTTTCTTGGCTTTCCTGGCTCTCTTTGCAGCTTCATGGTCATACTCTTTATTCCAAAAGTCATCATCAGCCTGTGAAAATCATGAAGATTGAGTTAAAACAAAGTATTAAGAATGAAGATAAATAGCCGGTTCATCGACTTACTTTTGGTGCTGGGTTAGACTTGCAGAAAGGGCTTAGGCCCACCTTGTTGCAATCATCTAGGATCTCATTCAGAAGAGATTTTGTCATCTCATTGATAAGGATATCAGGTAACTCATCGGGGCTGTGGCGCGGCGGATCCTTTGTGTCACCTTTGTAAGTGCACATTAAACCGGAGCGGCGGCTCAAGGGGATGATCCGCCATGCAACCCAGCACCGGACCAAGTCAATGCCATTTAAGTCGTTCCTCAAAAGAGCCTTGACTTTGGCAATGGTAGGGCGAGCTTCTGGCAATCAGCAGCTGACAACTTGTTGGGGAGCGGATGATTGGATTCAAGACGCGGGGCGCGAAAGCCGGGCAGCGGGTTCTCATCAGCCGGAGAAGTATCTTGGCAGTAGAACCATGTCTGGTTCCAGTCCTTGGGATGACTTGGCGGTTGTGCATAAGGAAAAATGACGTCTCTCCGTCGTTGGATTGAGACCCCGTCGAGTTCCAAACTAGATCTGTTGGAGTATTCATTCTGGTGGTTCAAGTAAAAGTATTCTCTGAAAAGTTCCAGGTTGGGCTCTTCTTCAAGGTACACCTCACAGAACACTTGAAAATTCCATATTTTAGACACGGAATTGGGTCCGATGTCTTGAGGATGGAGGTCGAAAAAGCACAGAACGTCTCTGAAGAACTTAGAGCCGGGCGGCAAAAAGCCCCGGTTCATGTGATCAGTGAAAACAATGACTTCCCCTTCTTTGGGCTGAGGTTTTTCTTCTGTCGGCTTAGGGGCGCGGTACGACATGACATCCTTTTTGGGCAGATAGCCGGTTTTCACAAAATCTTCAAGTGTGTTTTCCGTGACGATGGAGCGAACCCAGTTACAGGAAGTGATTGTTTTGGGAGGCATTGTGAAGAAGGGAGCCTAAAAAAGAATAAATTTGTCGGTTCAAATTTAAGCCGGAGGGAAAATATTACAACGCATGTTCAGAATGGTGGCTTACAAAGGGGACCAATGGTCTATGACTAATTACATTAGGTTTTCTAAGCCGCAATGAGCAATTTGATGTTATCTATTGAGCATTGCAATTAAAGTCGGTGGTATGAGCCGCCATGACTAGGTGGATCTATCCAGGTGCAGTTTTTTGCTAAGTACGGCACAAACAGATTTTACAGATTGCAAGCATTATTTCAGATCAACGGCAGTTCAGAAAAAGGAAATAATTCAAGACCTAAAAAACTAGTACAGAGAGTTCATAAGCTCTAATGAGATCTCTTGCCAAAGAAAGGGGGTCCGCTGGTATTGAAGGTAGTGGCAAAACAACTACCGCATAAGTTCTATACTGTTTTTAGATCAAAAGATGCTACGGTGGAGAAACTATGAATAAACCACGAAGAACACGACGAACAGTCAGGAACCCTAAAGCGATCTGACGCACTGGAGGAGAAGCACTTACAGGTGCAGATTCGACTGCAGTGGGGCGCCGGCGTACTCTAATCTGAATACAGGTTGATGCAGCGGCCAAGGTTGAGGAGGACAAGGTGCTCTGTGGCGGCGGCAGAGCTCGAGCGACAGAGGGTCGCGCGAGGAAGAAGATGATGGAAAAGGGGGAGAATGAGAAGAAGACTGGTCGTGGCTATTTATAATGAAAGACTAATAACTGGGTGCGAAAAACGAGGAGGCCAAAACATGGTTATCCAGCTGCCGAAACGCCTCGATTTTAGGAGCGATTATTAAAGATAAAGATCCATTGAGATATGTTGGATAAAGTGTGAATTAATGGCAGGTGACGTCATGGCGGGTTATCACAAGTCCAGAAGATGACGTCATGGCGGGTTATAAACTCTCGCACAGATGAAGAAGAGAAGATTTTTTTTCTAAGTATTGAAGATTGACATGAACCAGTTCAAATCAATCTTGGGCCTAATGTTGGGGATATGACTATTAGGTATGACCCGCCCAGGAGGGGCCGAGTTATACCTATGGCGATTCGTAATATGAAGCCCAAGACGATACTTGAAGATGGCGGTTCAGTTAACGGCCCAAGGCCCAAAGGCGGCTTAAGTCCCGTAGAGATAAACCGCCATATATGTATGACTTGTATTGTAAGGCAAGAATAGGTAGTCACCATGAGCCGCTGGGCGTCGACCTGTGTATATAAAGGGACGACCCGGCGGCGGTTCAGGACAAGGAACAACAGATTGAAAGCTAGGTCAAGCGGATTCGCTCCCTGGTAATCGAGACATAAGCAATACCACCTCAGACTGGATTAGGCCTTTACCTTCACCGCAAGGGGCCGAACCAGTATAAACTCATGTGTCCTTTGTCCCGTTTAATCCCTTTAAGCTTCCTAGTTGCGATGGCTCCACGACTAAGTCCTTTTGGTAGGACATCTGCCATGACCTTTCCACGACAGAATCGGTATCAAATACCCAGGGGCTACTATGAACACTAGCAAGGTACACATCAATAACATGTATATCAAATATACCTTTGTTCACTTTGCCATCCTTCTTATCCGCCAAGTATTTGGGGCAGTTCCACTTCCAATGACCATTTCCTTTGCAGTAGAGGCACTTAGTTTCAAGCTTGGGTCCAGCTTTGGGCTTCTTCATGGGAGCGGCAACTTGCTTGCCATTCTTCTTGAAGTTCTTTTTCTTTCCCTTGCCCTTTTTCTTGAAACTAGTGGTCTTGTTAATCATCAATACTTGATTCTCTTTCTTGATTTCTACCTTTGCCGATTTCAGCATTGCAAAGAGCTCGAGAATCATTTTCTTCATCCCTTGCATATTATAGTTCATCACAAAGTTCTAGTAGCTTGGTGATAGTGACTAGAGAACTCTGTCAATCACTATCTTATCTGGATTATTAACTCCCACTTGATTCAAGTGATTGTAGTACCCAGACATTCTGAGCACATGCTCACTAGTTGAGCTATTTGCCTCCATCTTGTAGGCAAAGTACTTGTCAGAGGTCTCATACCTCTCGACACGGCATGAGTCTGAAATACCGGTTTCAGCTCTTGGAACATCTCATATGCTCCGTGGCTTTCAAAATGTTTTTGAAGTCCCAATTCTAAGCCGTAAAGCATGGCGCACTAAAGAATCAAGTAGTCATCATATCGAGCTTGCCAAACGTTCATAACGTCTCCATCTCCTCCCGCAATAGGTCTGTCACCTAGCGGCGCATCAAGGACATAATTCTTCTGTGCAGCAATGAGGATAATCCTCATATCACAGACCTAGTCCGCATCATTGCTACTATCATCTTTCAACTTATTTTTCTCTAAGAATATATCAAAAATAAACGGAGAGCTACATCGCGAGCTATTGATCTACACCATATATATGCAAATACTATCAGGACTAAGTTCATGATAAATTAAGTTCAATTAATCAAATTACTTAAGAACTCCCACTTAAATAGACATCCCTCAAGTCATCTAAGTGATGCGTGATCCAAATCAACTAGCCCATGTCCGATCATCATGTGAGATGGGGTAGTCATCAATGGTGAACATCTATATGTTGATCATATCTACTATATGATTCATGTTCGACCTTTCGGTCTCCAATGTTCCGAGGCCATGTCTGTACATGCTAGGCTCATCAAGTTTAACCCGAGTATTCCGCGTTTAACCCGAGTATTCCGCGTGTGCAAAACTGTCTTGCACCCCTTGTATGTGAATGTAGAGTCTATCACACCAGATTATCACGTGGTGTCTCAACACGACGAAATGTTGCAACGGTGCATACTCAGGGAGAACACTTATACCTTGAAATTTAGTGAAGGGATCATCTTATAATGCTATGCCATACTAAGCAAAATAAGATGCATAAAAGAAAAACATCACATGCAATCAAAATATGTGACATGATATGGCCATCATCTTGTGCTTTTGATCTACATCTCCAAAGCATCGTCATGATCTCCATCGTTACCGGCTCGACACCTTGATCTCCATCGTAGTGTTGTGGTCGTCTCACCAACTATTGCTTCTACAACTATTGCTAACCCATAGCGATAAAGTAAAGCAATTACATGGCGTATGCATTTCATACAATAAAGAGACAACCATACGGCTCCTGCCGGTTGCCAGATATCTTACAAAACATGATCATCTCATAAAATAATGTATATCTCATCATGTCTTGACCATATCACATCATAACATACCCTGCAAAAACAAGTTAGACGTCCTCTACTTTGTTGTTGCAAGTTTTATGTGGCTGCTATGGGCTTCTAGCAAGAACCGATCTTACCTACGCATAAAACCACAATGGTGTTTCGTCAAGTTTGTTGTTTTAACCTTCTTCAAGGACCGGCCGTAGTCAAATTCGATTCAACTAAAGTAGGAGAAATAGACACCCGCCAGCCATCTTTATGCAAAACTAGTTGCATGTCAGTCGGTGAAACCGGTCTCATGTGTGTGGACATGTAAGGTTGGTCCGAGCCGCTTCATCCCACAATACCGCCAAATCAAAATAAGACGTTGGTGGTACGGGGAGGGGAAAGGCTAGAAGGCGCCCCAAGTAGGACCGAATCCTACTTGGGCTCCTCCCAAACCGCGCGCCCCCCTGCCATATATATCGAAGGGGGAAGGAAAGAGGGAGGAGGGGGAGGAAGGGGGAATCCTATTCCCTTTCTTTCCTTTCCTCCTTTCGCTTTCCTTCTCCACCTTGGCCGGCCTATATGGGGGGCGCACCAGCCCCTTGTGGTTGGTGTGTTTCCTCTTGGCCCATAAGGCCCATATCTTTTGCTGGGTTGCCCGGAACCCCTTCCGGTGACCCGATATGTACCCGGTACCCTCCGAAACACTATCGGTGTCCGAATACCATCGTTCTATATATCAATCTTTACCTCTCAAACATTTCGAGACTCCTCGTCATGTCCATGATCTCATCCGGGACTCCAAACAACATCCGGTCACCAAATCACATAACTCATAAAATACCATATCATCATCGAACGTTAAGCGTGCGGACCCTACAGGTTCGAGAACTATGTAGACATGACCGAGACACCTCTATGGTCAATAACCAATAGCGAAACCTATATGCTCATATTGGCTCCTACACATTCTACGAAGATCTTTATCGGTCGAACCGTTATGACAACATACGTAATTCCATTTGTCCATCGGTATGTTACTTGCCTAAGATTCGGTCGTTGGTATATTCATACCTAGTTCAATATCGTTACCGGCAAGTATCTTTACTTGTTCCGTAATACATCATGTTGCAACTAACTCATTAGTCAATTTGCTTGCAAGGCTTCTTATGATGTGTATTACCGAGAGGGCCCAGAGATACCTCTCTGATACTCGGAGTGACAAATCCTAATCTTGATCTATGCCAACTCAACAAACACCTTCAGAGATACCTGTAGAGCATCTTTATAATCACCCATTTATGTTGTGACGTTTGATAGCACACAAGGTATTCCTCCGGTATCCGGAAGTTGCATAATCTCATAGTCGAAGGAACATGTATTTGACATGAAGAAAGCAATATCAATAAATTGAACGATCATTCTCCTAATGATGTGATCCCGTTATCAAATGACAACAAACGTCCATGGTTAGGAAACCTTAACCATCTTTGATCAACAAGCTAGTCTACTGGAGGCTCACTAGGGACACGGTACTTTTTTATGTATTCGCACATGTATTTAAGTTTCCGATCAATACAATTCTAGCATGAATAATAAACCTTTATCATGAATAAGGAAATGTAAAATAAAAACTTTATTATTGCCTCTAGGGCATATTTCCTTCACGCAACGCTGGCGACCCGGAGAAGAGAGAACCCGACGACGAGGAGGTCGAGCGTCTCCATTTGCCGCGGCGTCCAGGAGTTTCCCCGGCGGCGATAGAAGGAGGATGGCGCTGGGTACTCTGGGCGCGATGTGTTGCCGGCCTCGATGTACTCGAGGACAGTCTCGAGGGTGCAACCGGGGACGCCCCACCATTGTCGCCGCCCGTTAGAGTTTTGGCGGTCGTGGGGCTCGACGCCGTTGATGGAGGCAAGCTGCTCCTCGTGGCGCCGGTCGAAGTACACCGTCCACAGCGCGTTGCTGTCGGGGGTGTACCTGCACTGGCTTCACGCCTGCTCCGGCAGGGTGGACCGGATGCGCATAATTTAAACGCGTCGATCAGCTCCGGTGCGCGCTGGAGGAACTGGGACGCTGCTGACGCAGAGCCTCCAGTCACTGACTTAGCGGGCGCGCTAGGCTTTGGCGCCAAAACTGTTTCCCTGGCGCCCCCGAGCACGTCGAGTTTGACCTGGGTCCGTTGGCGCCAAATTCGGCCCTAACCGGCGAAAAGTGGGCTTCTGGGGCAAGACTGGGCCGATTTTTCGGCGTCGGCGATAAAAAAGGGCCTTGGAAGGGCTTGTTGGGGGCGCGGCTCGAGATGCTCTAAGCTAGCGAAGCTGTAGCAGTGTATACAAGGTTTCGGTTTTGGAATTTTCTAGAAGGTTCTGATTGGTTTTGGGAACCTTTCACATGTCCTGAACCATTTTTTTCTGTCATTTCTCTACATGTTTCTTTATTTTCTTTTGAGTTTTTTTCTTGTCTTCCTGTTTCTTTTTAAAAAATCAAATTTCAAAAGATGTTTTTAATATTCACAATTTTCAAAAATGTTTGGAATTTCAAAAAAATCCATTTTTAGAAAGTGTTCATAATTTTGAAAAAACATTTTATAAAAATGTTCTGAATGTTAGAACACTTTTTGATTTCAAAATTTGTTCACAAATTCAAAAATATTCATGTCTTCATAAAATGTTCAGAAATCTCAGAATTTGTTCCTGTTTACAAAATTTGGTTGTATTTTTTGAGAAGTGTTCATCTTTTTCTATAAAAATGTTTGGAATTTTCAAAAATTGTTTGAAATTTTCAAAAACTCTTCTGGGTCTCAAAAATTATTATTTTTCCAACAATTATTTGTATTTTTAAAAATGTTCCAAATTGCGAAAATGTCATATTTTGTTTTAATTTTTATATTTCAATAAGATTATTAGCTCTTTAAAAAATATTTGTCTTTCAAAATTGTTCATAATTTTCCAAAAATATTCGAAAAATATTTCAAATCTGACATTGTGGTCTTAAATGTTCGCATTTTGCGGCAAATAGTCGGCGTGACGCACACAGGTGCCTCCACTGCGCCGGCCCATCAGTAGACCACGCCCGCATCACTTCAAAAACATGTAAAATTATGAGAGGGCGCGAGAATTCGAGCTCATGACCTCCTTTTCATAGTGGCTGCGGCACACCACCACACCAGACGGGAATACCTGACTGTACGTAGCGTGAAATCTTATAAGACCTCAAAAGCAGCGTTCACATATAAAAACATTTTCGGGAAAACCAAATAATTTCCTGAAAAAAATGCGATTTCTTTCTAAAATGATAAATATTTTTGAAAACAGGACCACTTTTGAAAATGATGGACAATTTTTTTGAAATAGAACATTTTTCGAAAATGATGATATTTTTTTAACGGGAATTTTTTTTGAAATTCGAAAACCAAACTTAGAATTGAGAATATGAAACTCCCGGACAAAATTTGACAACACGAACATTTATTAAAACTTGTGAACCTCATGAAAAAATGAAAACAAGAACATTTTTTTAACATATTTGAACAATTTTTCTAAATAAGAACATTTTTAAAACGTGAACATTTTTTAAATTGTGAACAAAATTTTGAGAATGCGATCATTTTCTGAAACTGTGAACAAAATTTTGAACGTGCAAACATCTTTTGAAATTCCGTAACATTTTTTGAAAATCTGAACAAATTTTTAAAAAGAGAACACTTTTTTAAATTACAAAAAATATTTGAAATTTTTGAACAAAATAAAGAGGAGAACTAAAACAGAATAAAAAGAAACAGGAAAAATGAAAAATGCGAACAATTTTTGAAAAATGGGAACAAATGTGAAATTCCAAAACTTCTTTGAAAATTTGAACAAATTTGAAAATGCGAACATTTCTGGAAAATCATGAACAAAATTTGAAAAATGGGAACAAATGTGAAATTTCAAAACTGTTTTGAAAATTTGAATACACGGACTTTTTTGAAAATCACGAACAAATTTTGAAACAGCAAACAAATTTTCAAAATACAAACAAATTTTGTATTTTTTTGAAAAGAACAACACGTCTTTTGAAAACCTGAACAAATAAATTTGAACACTTTTTAAAGCCGAACAAAAGTATTGAATATGTTGAACTTTTTCTGAAATTGCGATTTTTCGAAAGAAAAAATAAAAGAAAGAAAGAAAAAGAATAACTAAATGAAAAACACGAAAAAACGAAACAGATAATAGCTTATCTCTAGCATGCATAGGACACGAACGTTGTGGAGCTCCGGTGGCTAGCAACGCTGCTCGAGGCGTTGGAGGTTCGAGGTTAGATTCCCCTGTCGGTCATTTTTTGCGGGATTTTCTCCGTATGAAGCAGCCGTCATGGGCTGACCCGTGAACGATCGATGGGTGTGCGATCTGCCGACAGTTTGCCGCAGAATGCGGCGAATAGGGAATTCCTGAGGCCGATACCTCTCAAGTGTGCCACTTTTTTGGCATTTTTACTCTACGGCTACAAACATAACTCGTATCGGTGCCAGCAAGTGGGCCAGCCCAGTCATGGACCCATGTGTTGCGTGTGCTATTGGACGCAGTTAGGGTCATATAGGGACTCCATTCATTTTGCAGATATCCAAAAAAAAAGTTAGCGCTTTCAGCGCCAACTCAGGTTTATAGCGCCCGTAGGTCACCTCATGGGCCACCACACTCACTTGCTCGCGTCCCTAGCTGCTCTCATGTTTTTTTGCACTTTGAAAACCTGATATGTGGTTTTTAAATTTAAAAAGGTTCAGAAGTTAAAATTTGTTCACAAAATTTAATATTTTGGTGAATTAAAAAATCACGGATTTGAAAGAAAATTCACAAATTAGAAAAAAACACGAATTTGAAATAAGTTCATGAATTCAATTATCCCAAAAAAAAGTTCATGAATTCAAAAAATGTTCACAAATTTAAAAGAAAGTTCATGAGTTTGAAAAAGGTCACGAATTTGAAGTTCATGGATTTGAAAAATGTTGACTAATATGAAAACATTGGAATTTAAAAAATGTTCGTTAATTTGAAAAAAAGTTCATCAAATAAAAATGATAAAAAAGAAAACAAAACTAACTAAAAATAACACTAAAAATGAAAAACCAAGCAAAAACCAATGAAACATAAACAAGAGAAAAACTCGATAAAGCGCAAGAACAACAATAAAAGAAATAAAATGGCCGAAGGAAGCATTTGTAATGTTCCCAAAACCATGTTGCGCTTCGTCGCTCTATTGGCCATTTTAAGAAGTATGTAGTGATCCCTCGTTTGCACTTCACGATATGCAAAAACCGAACAGAAACCAAAAAACGAAACTAAACCGAAATTTCAGTTTTTCTGGTTTCGGTTTTAGTTATGGTTTCCAGATCTCATAACCATATGCCATTCGGGTTTTCGGTTAAACCAAAAAGAAGTGAACTACAGCTTGCGAAAAATAATTTGCATGTACCTGACCGAAGGAAGCATTTGTAATGTTCCCAAAACCCTGTTGCTTTTCATCGCTCTATGGGCCATTTTAAGAAGTATGTAGCGATCCCTCGTTTGCGGCTCCAGGTGGTTTCTGTTGGTGCGTCGAGATGGCGATCTCGGGAACAATGCGAGTGGCAGCTCTATGAGGTGGGGCTCTTGCTCAACATTGGTTGGGTGGCATTCTTGTCCCGCTTGGACAGTGAGGGTGTCGGCCCGGTCGATGCACCCCAGAGGGGGCAGTCTGACTTTACGTCGGGGCGGCGCCCCCGGATGTGGTGCGGCGTTCGTGGTCATGCAGTTGTCCTGCGCAGCATGGGCTGCGGGTAGCTCTTTTGTGCAGCGTTGCTGCTCTAGGGCGAGTGGAGGTATGTTGGGGCGGCGGCCCCGGATGTGGTGCGGCGTTCGTGGTCTGCGTGCAGCTGCCCTGAGCAGCATGGGCTGCGGGTAGCTGCGTCGTGCGGCGTTGCTGCTCGAGAATGAGCGGTGGCATGTCGGGGTGGCGGCCCCAGAAGGCGGTGTCGGTTGAGTGCGTAGGGCGCAGCGGAGCAATGGATGTCGAGGCGGCGGCCTCGAGAGATTTGCAGCTTTGAAGGCATGGACCTTGTGTCGTGTGAGCGTCGTGGTTGTCATCGGTGTTGGTCGTCGATGGGCTTTGGCCTGTGTGTTAGTCTTTGGGCCGGGCTTGGCCCTTGTTGTTTCGGTTTTCACCCAGTTTTCTGTAATTAACTGGACAATTTTCTTCTGCTTAATTAATAGATGAGGCAATCTTTGCCTCCGTTTCAAAAAAAAATGTATTACTATAAACTTCTTCCTAGTCAGAATAGTGTTGTAGATACTTTGGCAAGATATAACCATACTGAATGTACACTGCCCTTTGGCTACATAGAGGGCCATCATGTATTGAGAAAATCTTGAATCTAGATTGTAATTCTGCACCTTTGAAATAAAAACTCTCATTTACCCCGCAAAAAAGCGCTTATACAATGTGATTATACTAAATTTACAACGTGCTTATACAATGCGATGTAAAAATTCATCAGAAGCGTGACCCCGAAAGGAATCGAATTCCTAACCAATAGCTAGTGATCTTGTGCTGCTAACCAGTTGAGCAAAAGAGTGCAACTGCATTAAGATCAACGTGAAATTCTAAAAATTAAATACAACGGGTGGATCCCTCTGCACACTTTCTAAAGATTTTTTGAAAATTGGAAATTATAAACAAAATTTTAAAAGGTAAATAATGTTAAAAAAATCTGAAGATTTTCTGAACAACGGGAACAAAACTTTGAAAATTTGAACTTTTGTAAAGCATGCTTTTTAAAAAAATTCCCATACATATTCCAAAATGTGAACATCTTTTCAATTTGTGAACAAAATTTGAAAAGGGGACACTTTTTGAAATTCTGATTTTATTTTGACAAATTGAATATTTTTTAAACATGGACATTTAGAATTTGTGATATTTTTTACAAACTCGAACATTTTTGGGTAATCTCAAACATTTCTTGACAAAAAAGGAACAAAATTGAAAACGAGAATCTTTTCTAAATGACAAAAATTTCTGGAAACATGACCATTTTTTGAAAACCAGGAACAAAATTGAAAGCACGAACATTTTTTTCTTCAAAACTTGAACTTCTTTGAATTGTGAACAGATTTTCAACACTTAATCATTTTTAAAATCTGTAATTCTCTTTTGAAATCTGGAACTTTTTTAAAATTCATGAATTTTTTTAACTTTGTGGACTACATTTTAAAACACAAATATTTTTTGAAATTGGTGAACATATTTTGAAAATGTGTACATGTTCTGAAATTCCTAATTTTTGGGGATTTATGAACAAAATTATGAAATGTTAACCTTTTTGAAAAATTGAAATTCTATACTTTTTAAAAAAATTGAAGATCTTCTCAAAAGCAGCGAACAGTTTCTGAAATTTGGTTTTTAAAATATTCTAAACAAAATTAAAAACAGGATTTTTTTGAAAAATTAGAAAACTTTGAATATATGAACAGTTTTAAATTTTCTGAACATTTGTTGAAAAAGAACAATAAACTTGAGAAAAATTAAAATGGAAAAAGAAACATAAGAAGGAAGGAAAACTAAAAAGGCAAGAAAAAGAAATAAGAAAAAATGAAAGAAAAGAAATTAGGAAAAGGCAAAAAGAAAAAAGAAAAACGAAATAGAAATAAAGAGAAAATTGGTTCAGGAACCTTTCTAGAAGGTTCCAAAAACCAGAAAAAATCGTCTGGAACCTCGTAGAAGTTTCATAAAACCGGAAACATTGACATGCTTAATGGGTCGGCCCACCCCGAAAGCTTAATGGGTAGCACCGACAAGCCAAATCCTATTCCGCGCTTTAAGCGCCGAATATAGTGCATTCCATCCTAAAGTACGACGCCATGACCACCCGACCAATCGCCCTCTCATGTTACCATAGTGGGTTGTTTCCCTTTTCTCCTGTTTCTTTCTTCATATTTTTCTTCCAAATTCGTGAAAAAAAAATTGTCAACTTTCTTCTTCAAAGTTGATGAAGTTTTTTTAAAATCGACGAACTTTTTTCAAATTTGTGAACTTTTTCCTTGAAAGTTGGTGAACTTTTTTCAAAATCGATGAACTTTTTTCAAATTCGTGAACTTTTTTGTTGAAAGTTGATGAACTTTTTTCAAATTCGTGAACTTTTTTCTTGAAAGTAGATGAACTTTTTCAAAATTGATGAACTTTTTTCCACAATCGTTGAACTTTATTCAAAATTTATGAACTGATTTCAAATTCGATGAATTTTTTACAAAATTTTGTGAACTTCTTTCCAAAATCGATGAACTTTTTTGAAATTCATGAACTTTTTCTGAAGTTTGATGCTTTTTTGAAAATCAGTGAACTTTTTAGAATTCGTGAGGATTTTATTTTTAAATTCTGTTTTCTGAGATTCCGAATTTATTTCTTGAAATTTAACCACGAAACGATGAAGCGCGCATCGTTCGCGAGCGCGTCCGCACGTTCTTGGGCCGGCCCACATAGCCAGGCGTGCGAGCGCTGGTTTCCTCTACTGGCGCATAAGGCGCCGAGCTCTCCACCGACAATTTGCGACAACGAGAGGCAAATAGGATTTTCCCCGGTTCATCTCTCCGTTTGAGAATTTGCCTTGTGCAGCGACGTTTCATCATTTTGTGTTCGAACTCGCCCCAACACTGTCACGTGGATCGTCGCAGCGTAGCAGTGGCTGGACCATTGGGCAACCGCGCGATCTGAGGATCCGTTGCAGTGGGTTCGATTAGGCTAACCACTTGTCTGAGCGCGGCTGCCATCTCTGCTCTATCTCCTTGGAGACCTCACTAATATTTGTCCTTTGTCAGATTGCACGATCCCTTGCTTCCGCATGCTCATCATCTCCTTTGCAGTGACAGCGATGTGTTGATAGACGAGGATGGACCGTGGCACGTCAGTTTGCATGTGTATCCGTGGGCCTGCACTGTACTCTGCTTGGGCGAGTGCCGATCATGAGAGATCTACAGCCGGACTCCCTAAATCCCTTCTACACCCGCGTATCTCATATTTCGAATCCTATAATCATACAAATTTATGCAACTAGTACGTAGATTACGAAATGATTAAAATCAACAGGAAACGAAAATATAAACTGGTACCAAACAAACATAATTCACATAAACATCACCAAACGGGCATAAGTCACATAGTTCAACGACCCGACACATTGTAACTACATAGTACATACTAGAACTAGATTATAAACAGGAGAGGGCGAGCTTCACCACTTCCTCGCCGGCCCTTTGCCCTTTCGGTCACCAGCGCAGCTGTAGGAGTCCGCGACAGGAGGTGGGTCCACGTCGGAGCCGTCAGACCCATCGCCGAAGGAGGAATCGGAGACGACAATGTAGCGTCGCAAGCACCGGACGGCGCGGTCTTGCTTGCACTTGAGCTTGGCCAACCTCGCCGCCTCTGCCGCTACCTCCGTTGCCTCCTGCTCGCATTGCTCAATGCCGAGCCGAAGTTGCTTGGCGTTGATCCTCCGGAGCTGTCGGGCCTTCGTCTCCGCCTCAGTAAGTGACCGACGGCACACCCACCCGAGGAAACGGTCCTCATCGTCGGGCGTCGGCATCACATGGCGATGACGGCCGGACTGCGCAGTCGCGGCGAACCCACCCCCCTCTTCCTTGCCCACAGCCTCTCGCGGCGGGCGACACATGCCTCCGATTCCGGAGTCCGCATCCGCGACGTCGACGGAGCGGGCACTAGAACCCACCGCTGCCCGCGCGGAGCAGCGGCTGGAGGTGGAGGATGGCGTCGGGCGGGAGGAGCAGATCAGGCAGGCCTACCAGATCCGCGCGCGGGGCGAGAAGGCCAGCGCCGGCGTCGGCGCTGCGACGACATGCGACAGGTGGCGTCACACCGGACCCGGAGCTGCCGCCCGTATCAACCCGCGAGTACTTGAGCGTGATACGGAGCTCCTCCTCGTATTGCCAGTGCTGAACATGCTCGCCGACGCTAGGAATTGAACGGATTGGGGACATGGGAGCGTCGGGGAGCGGAGCGAGCTAGGGCTTCTTCCGGACAAGATGTTTTGTGGGATCGGGGTTGGCCATGTTACGTCCATTTTGCATCATGATTTCCTACTATTATTTATAATGTTTTTATGCTTAATAATGCTTTTTGAAGTAATTCTAATACCTTTTCTCTCATAATATGCAAGGTTTACACAAAGAGGGAGAATGCCGACAGCTGGAATTCTGGACCTGAAAAAGCTATGTCAGAGTTACCTATTCTGGACATCTCCAAATAGGCTGAAAATTTATGGAGAATTTTTTTGGAATATAATAAAAATACTGGAGCAAATAACTACTGGAGGGGGCCACCTCGGTGAGCACACACCAGGGCATGCCTGGGCCCCAAGGCGCGCCCTAGTGGGTTGTGCCCTCCTCGGCCCACCTCCGGTGCCCATCTTCTGGTATATAGGTCATTTTGACCTAGAAAAAAAAATCAGGAAGAGGACTTTCGAGACGGAGCGCTGCCGTCTCGAGGCGGAACTTGGGCAGGAGCACTTTTGCCCTCCGGCGGAGCGATTCCGCCGGGGGAACTTCCCTCCCGGAGGGGGAAATCATCGTAAATCGTCATCACCAACAACCCTCTCATCTTTGGGAGGGTAATCTCCATCAACATCTTCAACAACACCATCTCCTCTTAAACACTAGTTCATCTCTTATGTTCAATCTTTGTACCGGAACCTCAGATTGGTACTTGTAGGTGGCTAGTAGTGTTGATTGCATCAAATAGTTGATCACTATATGGCTTATTTGGTGGAAGATTATATGTTCAGATCCATTATGCTATTTAATACCCTCTGATCTTGAGCATGATCATCATTTGTGAGTAGTTACTTTTGTTCTTGAGGTCACGGGAGAAGCTATGTTGCAAGTAATCATGTGAACTTGGTATGTGTTCGATATTTTGATGATATGTATGTCGTGATTCCCTTAGTGGTGTCATGTGAACGTCGACTACATGGCACTTCACCATATTTGGGCCTAAGGGAATACACTATGGAGTAGTTATTAGATGATGGGTTGCTAGAGTGACAAAAGATTAAACCCTAGTTTATGTGCTACTTCGTAAGGGAACGATTTGGAACCAAAAGTTTAATGCTATGGTTAGATTTTATCTTAATACTTTTCTTGTAGTTGCGGATGCTTGCGAGGGGGTTAATCATAAGTAGGAGGTTTGTTCAAGTAAGAACAACACCTAAGCACCGGTCCACCCACATATCAAATTATCAAAGTAGCGAACACAAATTAAACCAACATGATGAAAGTAGCATGGTGAAATTCCCGTGTACCCTCAAGAATGCTTTGCTTATTATAAGAGACTAATTTGGCATATCCTTGCCACAAAAGTATTGGGCTACCTTGCTGCGCTTTATTTACCGTTATCGTTACTTGTCCGTTACAAATTATCTTGCTATCTGATGTCTACTACGCAACCTTCTTCTTGTAGACGTTGTTGGGCCTCCAAGTGCAGAGGTTTGTAGGACAGTAGCAAATTTCCCTCAAGTGAATGACCTAAGGTTTATCAATCCGTGGGAAGCGTAGGATGAAGATGGTCTCTCTCAAACAACCCTGCAACCAAATAACAAAGAGTTTCTTGTGTCCCCAACACACCCAATACAATGATAAATTGCATAGGTGCACTAGTTCGGCGAAGAGATGGTGATACAGGTGCAATATGGATGGTAGATATAGGTTTCTGTAATATGAAAATATAAAAACAGCAAGGTAGCAAGTACCAACAGTGAGCAAAAACAGTATTGCAATGCTTTGAAACAAGGCCTAGGGTTCATATATACTTTCACTAGTGCAAGTTCTCTCAACAAGGATAACATAATTGGATCATATAACTATCCCTCAACATGTAACAAAGAGTCACTCCAAAGTCACTAATAGCGGAGAACAAAAGAAGAGATCATGGTAGGGTACAAAACCACCTCAAAGTTATTCTTTTCGATCAATCCATTGGGATATTCCTATAAGTGTCACAAACAACCCTAGAGTTCATAGTAAAATAACACCTTAAGACACACATAAACCAAAACCCTAATGTCACCTAGACACTCCAATGTCACCTCAAGTATCCGTGGGCGGCGGCGCAAGGTGGCGCCCCGAGCGGGGCGGCGGTGGTTGCGGCGGCGGGGCGGGACGAGGGGCGAAAAGGGGGTCGAGGCCGACCTTATAAAGAGGGGGGGTACCGGAGCTCCGACTTGGCCTCCCAGTCGGGCGACGGCGACGGTGACACGGACTCCAAGGAGTCCGGCGCGGGCACGGTGCTACGTCTTGAGCTTGCGTTGGTTTTCCTTGAAGAGGAAAGGGCGATGTAGCAATAGTAGCGTAAGTATTTCCCTCAGTTTTTGAGAACCAAGGTATCAATCCAGTAGGAGGCTCCTCAAAAGTCCCACGCACCTACACAAACAAACAAAGAACTCGCAACCAACGCAACAAAGGGGTTGTCAATCCCTTCACGGCCACTTGCGAAAGTGAGATCTGATAGAGATATTATGATAAGATAAATATTTTTTTGGTATTTTATATTATAGATGCAAAAAGTAAAGATGCAAATAAAAGTAGATTAAAAGCTTATATGATAAAAGATGGACCCGGGGACCATAGGTTTCACTAGAGGCTTCTCTCAAGATAGCATAAGTATTACGGCGGGTGAATAAATTACTGTCGAGCAATTGATAGAAAAGTGAATAATTATGAGATTATCTAGGCATGATCATGTATATAGGCATCACATCCGCAACAAGTAGACCGACTCCTGCCTGCATCTACTACTATTACTCCACACATCGACCGACTCCTGCCTGCATCTAGAGTATTAAGTTCATACAGAACAGAGTAACGCATTAAGCAAGATGACATGATGTAGAGGGATAAACTCATGCAATATGATATAAACCCCATCTTTTTATCCTCGATGGCAACAATACAATACGTGCCTTGCTGCCCCTGCTGTCACTGGGAAAAGACATCACAAGATTGAACCCAAAGCTAAGCACTTCTCCCATGGCAAGAAAGATCAATCTAGTAGGCCAAACCAAACTGATAATTTGAAGAGACTTGCAAAGATAACTCAATCATACATAAAAGAATTCAGAGGAGATTCAAATACTTCTCATAGATAAACTTGATCATAAACCCACAATTCATCGGATCTCGACAAACACACCGCAAAAAGAGTTTACATCAAATAGATCTCCACAAGAGAGGGGGAGAACATTGTATTGAGATCCAAAAAGAGAGAAGAAGCCATCTAGCTAATAACTATGGACACAAAGGTCTGTGGTAAACTACTCACAACTCATCGGAGGGGCTATGGTGTTGATGTACAAGCCCTCAGTGGTCGATTCCGGCGGAGCGCCGGCGAAGGCTCCAAGATGGGATCTCACGGATACAGAAGCTTACGGTGGTGGAAATTGTGTTTCGTTGGCTCCCTGGATGTTTTCGGGGTACGTAGGCTTATATAGGAGGAAGA
Source organism: Triticum dicoccoides (assembly GCF_002162155.2). NCBI lineage: Eukaryota > Viridiplantae > Streptophyta > Magnoliopsida > Poales > Poaceae > Triticum > Triticum dicoccoides. Next base: position 150,201,604 of record NC_041385.1, read on the forward strand.
AGTACGTCGGTGGCCGCCCGAGGGGCCCACAAGATAGGGTGGCGCGCCCAGAGGGGTGGGCACGCCCTCCTGTGTCGTGGCCGTCTCGGCTGCTTCTTGACTTGCACTCCAAGTCCTCTGGATCACGTTCGTTCCAAAAATCACGCTCCTGAAGGTTTCATTCTGTTTGGACTCCGTTTGATATTCCTTTTCTTCGAAATACTGAAATAGGCAAAAAAACAGCAATACGGGCTGGGCCTCCAGTTAGTAGGTTAGTCCCAAAAATGATATAAATGTGTAAAATAAAGCCCATAAACATCCAAAAAGGGTAATATAATAGCATGGAACAATCAAAAATTATAGATACGTTGGAGACGTATCAAGCATCCCCAAGCTTAATTCCAGCTCGTCCTCGAGTAGGTAAATGATAAAAACAGAATTTTTGATATGAAATGCTACCTAGCATAATTCTCAATGTAATTTTCTTTATTGTGGCATGAATTTTCAGATCCAAATGATTCAAGATAAAAGCTTATAAAACATAAAAATAATAATGCTTCAAAGCATACTAACAAATAATCATGTCCTATCAAAATAGCATAGCCAAAGAAAGCTTATCCCTATAAAATCATATAGTTAGGCCATGCTTCATTTTCATTACACAAAATACTCCCATCATGCACAACCCCGATGGCGAGCCGAGCAATTGTTTCATACTTTTTAACGCGCTTCAGTTTTTTTTTAACTCTTACGCAATACATGAGCGCAAGCCATGGACATAGAACTAAGGTGGTAAAAGATGGTGGTTGTGAGGACAAAAAGAGGGAGAAGATAGTCTCACATCAACTAGGCGTATCAACAGGCTATGGAGATGCCCATCAATAGATATCAATGTGAGTGAGTAGGGATTGCCATGCAACAGATGCACTAGAGCTATTAATATATGAAAGCTCAACAAAAGAAACTAAGTGGGTGTGCATCCAACTCGCTTGCTCACGAAGACCTAGGGCATTTTGAGGAAGCCCATCATGGAATATACAAGCCAAGTTCTATAATGAAAAATTCCCACTTAGTATATGAAAGTGACAACATAGGAGACTCTCTATCATGAAGATCATGGTGCTACTTTGAAGCACAAGTGTGGAAAAAGAGATAGTAGCATTGTCCCTTCTCTCTTTTTCTCTCATTTTTTCCTTTTTTTCTTTTTTTCTTTTTCTTTTTATTTGGCCTTTCTTTTTTTCTTTTTGGCCTTTTTTTTGTAAAGTCCGAAGTCTCATCCCGACTTGTGGGAGAATCATAGTCTTCATCATCCTTTTTCCTCACTGAGATAATGCTCTAATAATGAAGATCATCACACTTTTATGGATTTACAACTCAAGAATTACAACTCAAAGCTAGAACAAGATATGACTCTATATGAATGCCTCCGGCGGTGTATCGGGATATGCAATGAATCAAGAGCGACATGTATGAAAATTATGAAGGTGGCCTTGCCACAAATACAATGTCAACTACATGATCATGCAAAAAGCAATATGACAATGATGGAACATGTCATAATAAACGGAATGGTGGAAACTTGCATGACAATATATCTCGGAATGGCTATGGAAATGCCATAATAGGTAGGTATGGTGGCTGTTTTGAGGAAGGTAAATAATGGGTTCATGATACCGGTGAAAGTTGCGCGGTACTAATAGAGGCTAGCAAAGTGGAAGGGTGAGTGTGAGTATATCCATGGACTCACATTAGTCATAAAGAACTCATATACTTATTACAAAAGTCTAATTAGCCCTCGAAGCAAAGTACTACTATGCATGCCCCTAGAGGGATAGATTGGTAGGAAAAGACCATCGCTCGTCCCCGACTGCCACTCATAAGGAAGACAATCAAAAGAGCACCTCATGCAACAAATTTGTCACACAACTTTTACCATACGTGCATGCTACGGGACTTGCCAACTTCAACAAAAGTATTTCTCAGTTTCATAATTACCCAGTAGCATGACCCTAACATTACTACCATTATATCTCAAAACAATTATCAAGCATAAAATTGATCATAGCATCCAATTCACTTTCTATGATAGTTTTTATTATACCCAACTTGGATGCTCATCATTCTAGGACCAAATTTGTAACCATAGCAAATACCATGCTGTTCTAAAAGACTCTCAAAAAGATATAAGTGAAGCATGAGAGACTAGCAATTTCTTCAAAATTAATCCACCGTCGTGCTCTAAAAGATATAAGTGAAGCACTAGAGCAAAAACTATAAAGCTCAAAAGATATAAGTGAAGCACATAGAGTATTCTAGCAAATTCTAATCAAGTAGGCTTCTCCCAAAAGGTGTGTACAGCAAGGATGATTGTGGTAAACTAAAAAGAAAAGACTAATATAATACACAACGCTCCAAGAAAAACACATATCATGTGGCGAATAAAAATATACCTCCAAGTAAAGTTACCAATGAACGAAGACGAAAGAGGGGATGCCTTCCCGGGGCATCCCCAAGCTTAGGCATTTGGCTATCCTTGAATATCTTGGGGTGCCATGGGCATCCCCAAGCTTAGTATCTTGCCACTCCTTATTCCATAGTCCATCAAAGCTTTACCCAGAACTTGAAAACTTCACAACACAAAACTCAACAGGAAATCTTATAAGCTCCGTTAGTGAAAGAAAACAAAACCACCACATAAGGAACTGTAATGAACTTATTTTTTATTTATCTTGGTGTTAAACCTACTGTATTCCAACTTATCTATGGTTTATAAACTATTTTACTAGCCATAGATGCATCAAAATAAGCAAACAACACATGAAAAACAGAATCTGTCAAAAACAGAACAATCTGTAGCAATCTGTAACTAACGCAAACTTCTGAAACTCTAAAAATACTACAAAAATAGGATGTCCTGGAAAATTTCTCTATTGATCAGAAGCAAAAAGTATAAACGCAAAATCACGTTTCTGTGATTTAACAAAACTAAATTCGTGCGTGCAAAGTTTCTGTTTTTCAGCAGAATCAAATCAACTATCATCATAGGTTATCCTATAGGTTCTACTTGGCACAAACACTAATTAAAACATAAAAACACATTTAAACAGAAGTTAGATGCAAATTTATTACTAAACAGGAACAAAAACAAAAAACACAAAGAAAATTGGGTTGCCTCCCACCTAGCGCTATCGTTTAACGCCCCTAGCTAGGCATAAAAGCGAAGATAGATCTAAGTAGTGCCATCTTTGGCACTTAATTCATATGTAGCTCGCATGATAGATTCATAAGGTAATTTGACTTCCTTTCTTGGAAAATGCTCCGTGCCTTTATTTAATGGAAATTAGAATCTAATATTCCCTTCCTTCATATCAATAATCGCACCAATCGTTCTAAGGAAAGGTCTACCAAGAATAATAGGGCAAGAAAGATTGCAATCTATATCAAGAATGATAAAATCTACGGGCACCAAATTTCTATTTGCAACAATGAGGACGCCATTGATCCTTCCCATTGGCTTTTTAATGGTGGAATCCGCAAGGTGCAAATTTAAAGAGCAATCATCAAGATCATGGAAACCTAGAATATCACATAAAGTTTTCGGAATCGTGGAAACACCAGCACCCAAATCACACAAAGCAAAACACTCATGATCTTTAATTCTAATCTTTATAGTAGGTTCCCACTCATCATTAAGTTTTCTAGGTATAGAAACTTCCAAATTAAGTTTTTCATCATAAGAGTGCATCAAGGCATCAACGATATGTTTGGTAAAAGCTTTATTTTGGCTATAAGTATGAGGAGAATTAACAACGGATTGCAACAAGGAAATACAACCTTCTAAAGAACAATTATCATAATCAAATTCCTTGAAATCCGAGATAGCGGGTTCAATACTATTTAAAGTCATGACCTCTCCAATCCCACTTTTACCAAATTTAGCATCAAGATCTAAAAACTCCGAATTCTTGGGACGCCTTCTAACTAAAGTTGACTCATCTTCAGTCCCATAATTATCAAGATTCATATTGTAAAACAAAGATCTAATAGGAGATGCATCAATAACTTTAAGATCTTCATCTTTATTTTCATGGAAATAAAAGAACACGCCTTTACAAAGCAATCTTTCTTAGCACGCAATCTAGCGGTTCTTTCCTTGCACTCGTCAATGGAAATTCTCATTACTTTGAGAGACTCATTTATATCATGCTTAGGAGAAGAAGATCTAAGTTTAAGTGAATCAACATCAAGCGAAAGTCTATCAATGTTCCGAGCCAAATCATCAACTTTGAGCAATTTTTCTTCAAGCAAGGCATTAAAATTCTTTTGAGAAATCATAAATTCTTTCACACTATTCTCAAAATCAGAGGGCACATTATTAAATTTACCATAAGAATTATTGTAGGAATTTCCATAATTATTAGAGAAATTACTAGGAAATGGTCTAGAATTAAAGTTTCCTCTATAAGCATTGTTACCGAAACTATTCCTACCAACAAAATTCACATCCATAGATTCATTATTATTCTCAATCAAAGTAGACAAAGGCATATCATTTGGATCAAGAGGATTATTTTTAGTAGCAAACAACTTCATAAGTTCATCCATCTTTCCACTCAAAACATTGATTTCTTCTATAGCATGCACTTTTTTTACTAGAAGATCTTTCGGTGTGCCATTGAGAATAATTAGCCATAATATTAACAAGAAGTTTTGTAGGATCTCCTAACGTGATTTCCATAAACGTGCCTCCCGCGGCCGAATCTAAAAGATTTCTAGAAGCAAAGTTCAAACCGGGATAAAATTTTTGTATGATCATCCATAAGTTCAAACCATGAATAGGGCAATTGTGAATCATCAACTTCATTCTTTCCCAAGATTGGGCAACATGCTCATGATCAAGTTGTTTAAAATTCATAATATCATTCCTAAGAGTGATGATCTTAGCGGGAGGAAAATACTTAGAGATAAAAGCATCTTTGCACTTGTTCCAAGAATCAATACTATTTTAGGCAAAGACGAAAACCAAACCTTAGCACGATCTCTAAGTGAAAACAGAAATAACTTCAATTTAACAATATCATTATCCGTATCTTTATTTTGCATATCACACAAATCAACAAAGTTGTTTAGATGAGTAGCGGCTTCACTAGGAAGGCCGGCGAACTGATCTTTCATAACAAGATTCAGCAAAGCAGTATTGATTTCACAAGACTCAACATCATTAAGAGGAGCAATCGGAGTACTAAGGAAATCATTATTATTGGTATTGGAGAAATCACACAATTTGGTATTATCTTGCGCCATGGCAACAACTAATCCAACACACAAGCAAATAGAAAAAGGCAAGCGAAAAAGAGAGGGAGAGATTGGGAAAGAGAGGGCGAATAAAACGGCAAGGGTGAAGTGGGGGAGAGGAAAACGAGAGGCAAATGGAAAATAATGTAAATGCGAGGCAGATGAGTTTGTGATGGGTACTTGGTATGTCTTGACTTGAGCGAAGACCTCCCCGGCAACGGCGCCAGAAATCCTTCTTGCTACGTCTTGAGCTTGCGTTGGTTTTCCTTGAAGAGGAAAGGGTGATGCAGCAATAGTAGTGTAAGTATTTCCCTCAGTTTTTGAGAACCAAGGTATCAATCCAGTAGGAGGCTCCTCAAAAGTCCCACACACCTACACAAACAAACAAAGAGCTCGCAACCAACGCAACAAAGGGGTTGTCAATCCCTTCACGGCCACTTGCGAAAGTGAGATCTGATAGAGATAGTATGATAAGATAAATATTTTTTTGGTATTTTATATTATAGATGCAAATAAAAGTAGATTGAAAGCATATATGATAAAAGATAGACCCGGGGGCCATAGGTTTCACTAGAGGCTTCTCTCAAGATAGCATAAGTATACGGTGGGTGAATAAATTACTGTCGAGCAATTGATAGAAAAGCGAATAATTATGAGATTATCTAGGCATGATCATGTATATAGGCATCACGTCCGTAACAAGTAGACCGACTCCTGTTTGCATCTACTACTATTACTCCACACATCGACCGACTCTTGCCTGCATCTAGAGTATTAAGTTCATAAAGAACAGAGTAACACATTAAGCAAGATGACATGATGTAGAGGGATAAACTCATGCAATATGATATAAACCCCATCTTTTTATCCTCGATGGCAACAATACAATACGTGCCTTGCTGCCCCTACTGTCACTGGGAAAGGACACCGCAAGATTGAACCCAAAGCTAAGCACTTCTCCCATGGCAAGAAAGATCAATCTAGTAGGCCAAAGCAAACTGATAATTCGAAGAGACTTCCAAAGATAACTCAATCATACATAAAAGAATTCAGAGGAGATTCAAATACTTCTCATAGATAAACTTGATCATAAACCCACAATTCATCGGATCTCGACAAACACACCGCAAAAAGAGTTTACATCAAATAGATCTCCACAAGAGAGGGGGAGAACATTGTATTGAGATCCAAAAAGAGAGAAGAAGCCATCTAGCTAATAACTATGGACCCGAAGGTCTGTGGTAAACTACTCACAACTCATCGGAGGGGCTATGGTGTTGATGTAGAAGCCCTCCGTGGTCGATTCCCCCTCCGACGGAGCACCGACGAAGGCTCCAAGATGGGATCTCGCGGATACAGAAGGTTACGATGGTGGGAATTGTGTTTCGTTGGCTCCCTGGATGTTTTCAGGGTACGTAGGCTTATATAGGAGGAAGAAGTACGCCGGTGGCCGCCCGAGGGGCCCACAAGATAGGGGGCGCCCTCCTGTCTCGTGGCCACCACGGTTGCTTGTTGACTTGCACTCCAAGTCCTCTGGATCACATTCGTTCCAAAAATCATGCTCCCGAAGGTTTCATTCCGTTTGGACTCCGTTTGATATTCCTTTTCTTCGAAATACTGAAATAGGCAAAAAACAACAATGCGGGCTGGGCCTCCGGTTAGTAGGTTAGTCCCAAAAATGATATAAATGTGTAAAATAAAGCCCATAAACATACAAAAGGGGTAATATAATAGCATGGAACAATCAAAATTATAGATACGTTGGAGACGTATCACACACACGGCTGCGGCGGCACGTCGAGAAGGCGGCGCGGGAGTGTTGGGCTAGCTGGGTTTCGGCCCAGTCGGTCTGAAGACTTTTTTTAAATAATTATGCCGCGAAAGAAAAATCCTAGATAGATATAAAATATTCTAAAAATTCCAGAAGCAATTTTCACCGTCCAAACCTAATATTTAGGACAAGATGAACGTTTTTCTGGACAAAAATGCATTTTTTTCTAATTCAAATAAAATAGCAAATAAAATACCAATAAAATAATAATTTAATATTTCCCTGAGGTTGAAGAAGTCATATTATTTTTTCTCATTTATTTTTATTATTCGAAATAATTGGAGATAAAAAATAATAAAATCAAATTGATTCGCTTTTCAAATTTGAAATAAATTCAAATATGAATTTTGTGAAACCACCAACTCTCTCCTTGGGTCCTTGAGTTGCTTAAGATTTCTAGGATCACAACAAAAATTCAAACATAAATATGATATGCATATGATGATCTATGTATAACATCCAAATTGAAAATTCGGATGTTACAAACCTACCCCCCTTAAGAAGAATCTCACCCTCAAGATTTGGGTTGGTCAGAAAAAAAGTTTGGGTGGTCCTTGTGAAGATCTTCTTCTCGCTCCCAGGTGGCTTCCTCCTCGGTATGGTGGCTCCACTGAACTTTGCAAACCTTGATAACCTTGCTGCGAGTAACTCAACTGGAAGACTGGAGAATCTTGAGTGGCTTCTCTTCATAGGTCAGATCACTATCCAACTGAATTGCTTCCAGTGGCACTGTATCTCTCAGAGGAATATCGGCCATCTCTGCATGGCACTTCTTCAACTGGGAAACGTGAAACACATCATGAACTCCTGACAATCCTTCTGGCAATTCCAACTTGTACGCAACTTCTCCCATGCGTTCCAAAACTCTGTATGGTCCCACAAAATGTGGTGCTAGCTTTCCCTTGACTCCAAATCATTTAACTCCTCGAAGTGGAGACACACGAAGATATGCTCTACCTCCGACTTTGTAAACTATTTCCTTGCATTTAGTATCCGCATAACTCTTCTGCCTAGACTAGGCTACCTTGAGTCTGTCTCGAATCAACTTAACCTTCTCTTCAGAGTCTTTGATTAAGTTTGGTCCGAACAAATATCGATCTCCAACTTTATCCCACAATAACGGGGTCCTGCACCTCCTTCCATACAAAGCTTCAAAAGGGGCCATCTTCAAACTGGCTTGATAACTATTGTTATAAGAGAACTCTGCGTAGGGCAAATTGTCATCCCAACTAGATCCATAATCTAGTGCACAAGCCCTCAACATGTCTTCCAGAATTTGATTGACTCTCTCGGTCTGTCCATCTGTCTGTGGATGAAAGGTTGTACTAAACTCTAGCCTGGTACCCAAGGTTTCATGCAACTGATTCTAAAACTTTGAAGTAAACTGGGTTCCTCTATCTGATACAATGGTCCTTGGAACTCCATGCAGACATACGATCCTAGTCATGTATATCTTTGCAAATTTAGCACTCGTATAAGTTGTCTTAACCGGGATGAAATGAGCTACTTTCGTCAAACGATCGACTACAACCCAGATAGAGTCATAGCCTGAACGAGTCCTGGGTAATCCGGTGATAAAATCCATGCCAAGTTTATCCCACTTCCATTCAGGTAGCGACAATGCCTGTAGCAATCCGGCTGGCTTCTGATGCTCTGCCTTGACTCTCTGTCATACATCACATATTGCTACATACTCGGCAATATCCTTCTTCATTCCTATCCACCAGAAACTTTCCTTCAAATCCAGATACATCTTAGTGTTGCCTGGGTGAATCGAGTAAGGCGAATCATGGGCCTCCTGAAGAATCAACTTCCTGATCTCAGGGTCATTAGGCACATATATGCGATCCTCAAACTATAAGGAGTCATGCTCATCCTCACAAAATCCTTTGGCCTTTCCTTTGCTCATCCTTTCCTTTATCTCGGCAATCTCATTGTCCGTCTTCTGGGCTTCTCTGATCTTACCCAAAAGAGTGGACAGGATTTCCAATGCGGCAACATAACCTCTCAAAACTATCTCCAAGCATAGCTCTCGAAGGTCATCTGTTAACTCCTCTGGTAATCCTCCGGTTATGAGCATGTTAACATAACTCTTGTGGCTCAACGCATTTTCTACGACATTGGCCTTTCCGGGATGATAATGCAATCTCATGTCATAATCCTTTATGAGCTCCAACCATCTCCATTGCCTGAGATTCAACTCCTTATGCGTGAAGATGTATTTCAAACTCTTATAATCCGTGTATACATCACAACGATTTCCGATGAGAAAGTGTCTCCATGTCTTTAGCGCATGCACTACGGCTGCTAAGTCCAAATCATACATAGCATAACTCAACTCATGAGGTCGAAGCTGTCGTGAGGCATACGAAACAACTCTCCCTTCCTGCATAAGCACACCTCCAAGTCCTCGATGTGAACGTCGCGATATACTTGAAAATCCTTGCGTTGGTCCGGGAGAATCAGAACTGGGGCTGTAACCAAACGTTTCTTTAACTCCTGAAAAGTGGCCTCACAATCCTCAGTCCATTTAAACTTGGTTTCCTTCTTTAATAGCTCCATCATGGGCTTTGCAATCTTGGAGAAATTCTCGGTAATAACCTGCAAGTCCAAGAAAACTTTTGATCTCTCCAACTGAGGTGGGTGCCAACCATTTAGTGAAAGAAGCAACCTTGGTAGGGTGTATTGCTATTCCTTCTCCGGATATAACATGTCTGAGAAATCTGACTTCCTTTAACCAAAATTCACATTTGCTGAACTTGGCATACAACTGATGTTCTCTGAGCTTCTCAAGAACCAAACACAAATGCTCCTTATGCTCTTCTTCATTCTTCGAGTAGACCAATATATCATCAATGAACACCACGACAAACTTATCCAAAAACTCCATAAACACCTTGTTCATCACACTCATGAAATAGGTAGGTGCGTTAGTCAAACCAAATGACATAACTGCTGTCTTAGGTATATCCTGCTCCCGGATCTTCAACTGGTGATAACCTGATCGAAGATCGATTTTGGAGAAAACTTTAGCTCCTTGCAACTGGTCAAACAAATCATTGATCATCAGTAAAGGGTATTTGTTCTTGATCGTCACTTCATTCAGCGCACGATAATCAACAACCATCCTCAAAGATCCATCCTTCTCCTCCACTAGAAGCACTAGGGCTCCCTAAGGTGATGAACTTGGTCGAATGTGACCTTTCTCCAGTAACTCCTTTATCTGCTTCTTAATTTCCTCCAGATCTTTTGATGGCATCCGACATGGTCTCTTGGATATTGGTCCAGTGCCTAGTAATAACTCAATCAAAAAAACTCAATTTGTCTATCCAGTGGCATTCCTGGTAACTCCTCTGGAAATACGTCGGGATAATCCTTCACCAGTGGCACTTCCTCCTGAACAACTCCTGATAAGGACTTCACCTGATTTCTCCTCGGTGCATGCCGGGATACATACTTGATCCTCTTTCCTTCTGGGTGGGGAGAAGAATTGATTTACTGGCGCAATTAATGTTTCCCTCAAACTTGGATAGCCAATCCATGACTAGTATCACATCCAATCCTTGTGACTCTAGAACAATCAGGTCGGTGGGGAAAGCATGTCTACCTATGGTTACTGGCAACTGATAGCATCCCCTACTAGTCATATACTCCGCTCCTGGGGAACTTACCAATATATGTGACTTAAGGGCTAAGGTTGGAAATTTATACTTATCCACAAATCCCCTTGATATGAATGAATGCGATGCACCAGTATCGAAAAGAACAAGTGCAGTAAATTCATTAATCAAAAACTTACCGACAACTGCATCGGGTTGATCCTCAATCTTTTCCACACCGACGTGGTTCACCTGACCTTTGGTGAAGGGGTTAGGCTTCTTTGCAGGACCTCCATTGCCATTTCCATTCTTTGCTTTAGGACATTCGGTGGCATAATGTCCGGTCTTCTGGCACTTGAAACATGTAATGTGGCTTAGATCCCTCTTGGCTGGTGTTGCGGGGTTGTAACGGCTCTAGCTGCTTCTTCCTCCATTCCCATTGCCATTCCTGGGGCCACTATGGTTGTGCGAACTTGCTCCATTGTGCGCATGTCCTCCATGGTTATGGCCTCCATGGTTGTGGGTATGTCCTCCCGAGTACGGGGAATAGCGGGGCTTCTGCTGAGCTCCAGAAGTGTACCTCCCCTGTCCATACTTCCTCTTGCGATTATCAATATGTTGCTGCTTGCCTTCAATCATGCGGGCCCTGTCTACCAACTCCCGGTAGTTGTTGAAAGTTGCCACCATCAACTGCATTCTCAGCTCATCATTGAGTCCCTCAAGAAACTTCTCCTACTTCGCGACATCTCTGGCCACATCATATGGGCATAGCGTGCTAACTTGCTAAACTCATCCACATACTAGCCCACTGTACGCCCTCCTCGGCGCAAGTTGTGAAACTCGCGTTTTTTCATGCTCATAGCTCCTGCTGAAACATGGGCAGTGCGGAAAGCCTGCTGAAACTCATCCCATGTAATTGTATCAATGGGGTAAGTGGTGGTGAAATTCTCCCACCAAGATGATGCGGGTCCATCAAGCTGATGTGCGGAAAAGCGCACTCTCTCCACATATGTGCATCCTGGAGTGGTCAGCTCTCTTCCAGTCTTATGGAGCCAATCATCTGCAACAATCGGCTCGGTGCTACTAGAGAACACCAGTGGATTTAACCTCAGAAACAGGCTAGGTGGTCAACAGGGGGTGGTGGTGGGTTGTTGTTGTTGTTGTTGTTGTTGTTGTTGCCTTGGTTCTGGTTCTGAACTAGTATCTGCATCAAGTCATTCTGCTGCTGGATCAACTGAGTGAGCTCCATGGGAATGCAAATCCATTATCACATCTCGGAGCATCTGATGGGTTAGAACGGGTGAGAAAACAGAATAGAATGAGGTCTAAAAGAGATTCACTACCCATATGCTCATGAGACAAACACAATCAATTCACTTCATTCAATAGCACACAAGATTCATACAAATGATCTAACCTATGATTCCAAACTCGATCGTCGCTAACTACTTGGAGGAATACAACTAGTTACATGGTGGTCATCTAGAAATTTTCATCAAAGGAAGACTCCATAATATCTGCTCCGGCTTCGTCAACGTAGTCGTCATCGCTGTCATCATTTGCATCACTATCCGTGACGGTGTCGTCTAGGATGATGTAGTACTCCGAATGGTTCTCCTTTGATGGTTCTCGCTTGTGATTCTCCACTGGCAGTCCTAGCTCCTCTTCGGGTCTTCATGCTTCTCTAGTAGTACGACGATCTCTTCCTCATATCCATCGCGTGTAAACTTGAGTTCCTCTTCTAGCTCATTGTTTCTCTTCATCAGCTTCTTGATCTTCTTCATGTTGATAATTAGTTGATTCTCTTGTCGATGAATATGATCTCCCATCTCTTGAATGTAGGATGCAATTGATCCATCCCTCCTGGTACGAATCATCTCCCATTCTTTGTTTCGGCGGCCACATATTTGATAAATGGCATTCTCCAGCTCCTTGTGATACACCTCACATATGCGTCCAAATGTGATATGGGCTGCCATGCTCTTTCCTAAACTCCAGCTTGGTGCATCCAGGTAGAAATCAATAGGCTCCGTTGTTGGCGCAAATGTCCTCCCAGGTACCCATACTTGGGTCTTCCAGCGTTCCTTTTCCAGTACAGTTGCAGAGAAGCTTGGTAGTCCGATGTTCAGGTACTTAGTGACTTCCTTCAAGTGTCATTCGAAAGGGGTGTCGTCATCCAGCTGAGTAAACTTGTTCCTGGGATCCGCCATCTATAGAGTAGAAATAGAGGAGAATTAGAAATGAGCAAAGAAGAGAAATCCCGTGTCTTATTCTAGTGGTCGTGTCCTACAGTTAGCGTGTGCTCTGATACCATCTTTTAGCGACCACGATCCGAATGGACCGAAGTCTCTGTGCATCAGTGTCATCCCTGGATCGGTAATGCTAACACACACAGTACTCGAGGAATTATAACAGAGTTCAATCACACACTTATTACATCGAGTCCTCATAAAGAGTATGATTACACATAAATATCATGGCTTAAGGCCATCTAAACTAAATAACCGCGGAAGCTTCGAGGTAAATGGGTCCATCAACTCCAACGGCATAGCTGAGTGCAAGACAACGACCTATCACACCTTATTCATCGTCTGAGTAGTCTGCAATATGAGACGTTGCAGCCGTGTAGGTCAGCACATTGAATATGCTGGCAGAGTTACACTGTAAAGCAATGAAATGCAAGAACTATATCTATATGCAATATTTGGCTGGTGGAGGCTCTAAGTTTAAGATTTTGCATAAAGCTAGTTTTTCCCTACAACAAAGGAATAAATTTATTTAACTACACCCAAGTTGTCCAATATCTGAGAAGGTTTCCCCAACTCAAATCCCAATTAAAAGTACCATCATTAAACCCAATCAATTAGTTAAAGAGTGATGAGATCAAGAATAATATCCAATTCCAGATACTCAAGATGTCCATAACTGGGGACATGGCTAACCATGATTAGTTTATACACTTTGCAAAGGTTGCGCACTCTTCCCCATAAGACTCGACCGCATCCATGATCGGATGATCGAGACATAGTCTTTCTGAAGCACTTACTCTCTACTCCGGGCAGATCGGTACACCTACTCTCCCCTACATCTGCTAGTCCACCTCTTCGAGAGCTCACGCAACTTACTCAACTATGCCAGAGCCCATAATGGCTTGTGGCTGCACACGGAAGTTTCTAGGCATGAAATATCATATGATCCCTTTGAGCCTGGGTGGCGAACCGAAGGAAAAATCACACGGGTACTCCGGGATTTCCTTACATAGACAACACTGGGCTCCCCAGGTGCCCCAACCAATCCACCCAGATGTGTATTAAAGTTGCCACCTTAATTTTATCGAAGATTAATAACTCTCAAAACTTCCATGTGAAATCACAATACAATCCCCATCTACGAGCATGGCTAAGCAATAAATAAGCATAAGTATATTCCCGAGGTGATCAAAAGGTATTAGGTTCCTACCTCAAGTACTACAACCAAACCACATGTTCCCAATCCTACTCATGCAAATATTTGATGGTTAACACTAATGCATAGTAAAAACTGGGTAAAGAAGAGTATGATCATAGTGTAACTTGTCTTGTTGATGATCTGCAAACTATAGAGATTCGTAGTAACAAGCTTCGCACTCTGGGTAATCTAGCATAGACAAACAGTGGCATACATAAGCAATCACTCAAACGAAACAACGAGAAAACCAAGAAAAGATCCAAATCAAACACGAAACAAGCATACGGCTTAGACTAACAGAAAGAAAAACCTAACAACATTATTATCATGTGGATTAGATCTTAACAGTAGGTACATCTGATTAGCTACGATTTGCAAAAAGAAACAACTCAAACGGAGAAACGAAACTGGAGAAACAAACGAAACAAGATTGTTTACTAATCTGAACTAAGGTCAAATTTTACAGTGTCAAAATCATGTTCAAGTTGGTTAACTGGAAAGAACAGATCAATACGAAGATTTAGGCGCCGGTTTCATCTAATTTGGAAAACAAGTAAAACGTTACGCTAGTTTTAATATCAGGGGCTAAATCGCAAGAAAACTATTCGCGGATAGGTCCCTCGCCAAAAATAAACTAAAAAGAAAAAAACTACGGCGCGAACGTTCGCTAACAAAACTAATCTGACGAAAATTGTCCGTTAAAACAAACGAACGAACGAACGTTCGTTAAATAAGTAAACCTAAAAAAACCGATCTAACTACTGAACCGACTAAACCATAAAAAAACGGAAACGACCGAACGGTTATAACCGGTTCGCCAAGGTTAACCGGTCGGCAGCGGCGGCGTGGATCGGGATGGCGGTGTGCGGCAACGCGATGGAGCAGCGGCAACAACAGCGTGAGGTGGCGGCGATGCGCAGTAGCAGCAACAGCTAGCGGCGCGGGGCGGCGGCGCTAGGCGGCGGCGCGAGTGGGGTGGCGGTGGTTGCGGCAGCGGGGCGGGACGAGGGGCAAAAAGGGGGTCGGGGCCGGCCTTATAAAGAGGGGGGGGGGGTCCCGGGGCTCCGACTTGGCCTCCAAGTCGGGCGGCGGCGGCGGCGACACAGACTCCAAGGAGTCCGGCGCGGGCACAGCTGCGGCGGCGCGTCGGGAAGGCGGCGTAGGCGAGTTGGCCCGGCTGGGTTTCGGCCCAATCGGTTCGAAGACCTTTTTTAAATAATTATGCCGTGAAAGAAAAATCCTAAATCAATATAAATAAAATTCTAAAAATTCCAAAAATAATTTTCACCGTCCAAACCTAATATTTAGGACAAGATGAACATTTTTGTGGACTAAATTGCAATTTTCAAAAATAATTTTTTTTTCTAATTCAAATAAAATACCAATAAAATAACAATTTGATTTTAAAATTCTTTCTCCAATATTTCCCTGAGGTTGAAGAAGTCATATTATCTTCTCTCATTCATTTTTATTATTGGAAATAATTGGAGAAAAAATAATAAAATCAAATTGATCCTCTTTTCAAATTTGAAATAAATTCAAATATGAATTTTGTGAAACCTCCAACTCTCTCCTTGGGTCCTTGAGTTGCTTAAGATTTCTAGGATCACAACAAAAATGCAAAAATAAATATGATATGCATATGATGATCTATGTATAACATCCAAATTGAAAATTGGGATGTTACAATTTATAGGAATTTTTTGGTCGGTCTCACGTTAGGGGGGTCTCCGAGTCATCCACGGGCGCGCCCTCCACCCTCGTGGATGTTGGTTTCCACGGTAGGGTGCGTCGACTATAAATTAAAATTTCCTATGCGTAGAACAACCAAGAACATGCTACGGGAGATGGATCACAGTTCATTACCACTAGACGCGCAGTGCTGTGCAGCGGAAGAAGAGTTGGGGCAGCGCGTCCGCGTGGATCGTCTCCTCCTCGTCCGATCTCCCTTGAACAGCCGGTCGTCCGATCCCACGTACAAGTTCGCCGGAGCGGCGCAAGTGCACCACCTCTAACGGTATCCGCACGTGTAGGAGGAACACCGTGCGGCGGACTGCTAGGTCCGATCACACAGTCGGCAGCGAGTGGAGGTGGCTATTCGCAACACATGCAAACCCTAGTCGCAGCGCCAAAGCGATCAACCCCATGAGTGTGCTGCACCTCCACTTTATATAGGCGTCCATCGCAGGCTCAACACTTGGGCCTCGCATGGACCCTAAAGCCCAAAGTCTACTCGGTCACGTTCCTAGTCCAGTTCGGATCACATCCGACTAGTGTCCTACGAACCGACCACGTAGGTTCCTTCCCTTAAGCGCAGGACCCCTTAGGTTCAAGTCGGCTTGGTCACAATTCGGATCACCTCCAACCTGCACGGTTGGTAGCGGCCTCTAGCAAGGCGTGTCAACCACCAAGCAGACTATGAAGCGGTTAGGCGAACCTGTACAACATGTCACACTTCTGTTCCCTTTGCCGCACGATATATGTTGTCGGGCTCAAGGCGAGACTGTCATCCTTGTGCTAGCCCGACCTCTTTCTCGTTCCAGTGATACCGACCACTATCTGGATTATCTCATAATCCTTGATGCATGGCCATGCTTATCCTGGTCGGATCACACAAGGGGCCCAGAGTATATCTCTCCTGATCGAAGGGGCAAATCCCATCTTGCTCGACCATGTCTCGCAGCATGGGACTGGACAAACCCGAAACCTACCTTTGTAACTACCCAGTCACGGAGTAGCGTTTGGTCGTCTGTCACCATCCCGAGTACATGCGTCAGCTCAGGTCTTAGGACATAGAATGTATGTTGTACTAGAGACTCACATATGACATATCGATGCGTCTCATAGTTGGGTCTGTCCAACTCGGACCTTATCTTGACTCGGATCCGACTACGTCGAATCCGACCAGACCTTTCCATGTCCATATTATCCGGTTAGCATCCAATGCTCCATGGCTAGTGAGACCGAGCCATCGACCGTGTCATATGCTAGTCTAGTCGGCTGCGCGTCCACACAACCCTTTCGACTAGGGACCTTTTAGGACAGTCATCATACAATGCATAGTCCCACAAACAAGTCACGTACTTGCTAATACACATCA
The DNA here is from genome assembly GCF_002162155.2 of Triticum dicoccoides. Taxonomy (NCBI): domain Eukaryota; kingdom Viridiplantae; phylum Streptophyta; class Magnoliopsida; order Poales; family Poaceae; genus Triticum; species Triticum dicoccoides. Next base: position 150,218,855 of record NC_041385.1, read on the forward strand.
TTGATAATGTCCAAGGACTATCTTTATTCATAAACACATAGGAAATATCATCATACATGATTGCCTCTAGGGCATATCTCCAAAAGTGGATGGCTCAGGACTATTCTGGCCCAACTCTTTTACTTCGGGGGCTTCTTTTGGTCCATAAAAAATCATCAAAAATTGGCACATCAATTGGACTCAAGTTTGGTATTCCTTTTCTGTAAAACTCAAAAACAAGGAAAAAACAGAAACTGGCACTAGGCTCTAGGTTAATAGGTTAGTCCAAAAATCATATAAAATAGCATATAAATGCATATAAAACATTCAAGATGGATAATATAATAGCATGGAACAATAAAAAATTATAGATACATTGGAGACTTATCACTATCAAACTACTTATTACCGACTATTTCAGTGCTTGCAGACATTACCTTGCTGAAAACCACTTGTCATTTCCTTTTGCTCCTTGTTGGGTTCGACACTCTAACTTATCGAAAGGAGTACGATTGATCCCCTATACTTGTGGGTCATCAAGGCTCTTTTCTGGCACCATTGCCGGGGAGTAAAGCGCTCTTGGTAAGTGGAAATTGGTAATAAAAATTATTACTAAGTGCTGAAATTTATTGTCACTTGCTACTATGGCAAACAATCCTTTGAGGGTTTGGTCGGGGTATCTTCACCTCGACCAAAACCACAATTAGTTGCCCCTCAACCTACTGCACGTACTGAAAATATTGGTTATGAAATTCCTTTGGGTATGATAGAACAACTGGTAGCTAATCCTTATGTAGGAGATGGAACCGAACATCCTGATATGCACTTGATCTATGTGGATAAAATTTGTGGATTATTTAATCTTGCAGGTTTGCCTAGAGATTGAAGCTAAGAAGAAGGTTTTTCCTTATCTTTGAAGGGAAAATCATTGAACTGGTATAAGCTATGCGATGATATTGGATTTTGGAACTGGAATCGATTGAAATTGGAATTTCACCAAAAAAAAATATCCTATGCATCTAGTACTTCATCGTGATCAGAATTATATATATATTGGCCTCGTGAAGGAGAAAGTATTGCTCTAGCTTGGGGGAGGCTTAAGTCAATGTTATATTCATGCCCCAATCATGAGCTCTCAAGAGAAATTATTATTCAGATTTTTTATGCTCGGTTTTCTCATGATGACCAATCCATGCTCGATAGTTCTTGTACTGGTTCTTTTATGAAGAAGACTATTGAATTCAGGTGGCATCTTTTAGAAAGAATTAAACATAACTCTAAAGATTGGGAACTCGATGAAAGTAAAGAGTCTGCAAGTTTTATTCGCCACATCAACATGCTTTTTTCTTTTTGCGTTACCTTGATTTGCCACATTTGCTACTTGAAGTTGGTTTCCTGTATATCTATCACCGATAGCCCCTTGTGTTCCAACTTGCCACGGTATCCCTGCCTGTGTGGTTGTGTCATAAGAACCTGCGAACAATGTCATTGTAGTACATAAATAGAATACCATTTTGAAGTCCACAAACATGTCAACTGTCCTCTTTTAATCATGCATCATACCTAAGCTCGCGTACTGCTTTAGTAGTGGCAGCAATGGTCCTATGGAAATGAGTTGATTGTACTCTATTGCATCACAAGATGGCGCTTGCAGCCTTCCAGAAAACCAAGGATCAGCCTTGTCTTCATGATTCATTTTCTCTGCTTTTTGCACTGTGTTTTCGGTCACTGCATGAATAAGAACACATCATTATTTGGTATTTGAATTCCATTTGTTTGATGTTTGCACAAAAAGGAAACATGGCAATCTTATCACATTTCTGTCATAAACAACTATTACAACATGGCAAGTAGGAATCATCGTAGCCGTGCATTTTTTGGATGATAGGGCATGCATGTTCATCCTCTTTCTACAATATAGATGTCAACTCGTTTGTTGAACTGATGGCAACTAACAATAAAATATGATGGCAACTGACGACATAGATAGGTCGCAACTGACGACATGGATAGGTGGCAAATATTTTTTTGCTCCATATGTCCTGCCCAAATTGCTCTATTCTGCCCTATTCTTAGTGAATCTCAAACATCCTTCTCGAACACCTTCTGACAGCATCTGGAACCTAAATTCTTAGATTAGATCCATGATAGAACATGGCAAAAAATTTATCCTTGGAGGGCGGAGGAGAATAAACATGAACGATGAAATTGTGGATCCAGTCGCCATCTACATGGGCAATCTACAAGTGAAATTTGTGGGGACGAGAGGGGGGTGGGTGAAGGAAATATGCCCTAGAGGCAATAATAAATTTATGATTTATTTCCTTATTTCATGATAAATGTTTATTATTCATGCTAGAATTGTATTAACCGGAAACTTATTACATGTGTGAATACATAGACAAAACATAGTGTCCCTAGTATGCCTCTACTTGACTGGCTCGTTAATCAAACATGGTTATGTTTCCTAACCATAGACATGTGTTGTCATTTGATGAACGGGATCACATCATTAGGAGAATGATGTGATGGACAAGTCCCATCCGTTAGCTTAGCATTATGATTGTTACAGTTCCATTGCTACTGCTTTCTTCATGACTTATACATGTTCCTCAGACTATGAGATTATGCAACTCCCGAATACCGGAGGAACACCTTGTGTGCTATGAAACGTCACAATGTAACTGGGTGATTATAAACATGCTCTACAGGTGTCTCTGAAGGTGTTTGTTGGGTTGGCATAGATCAAGATTAGGATTTGTCACTCCGTGTATCGGAGAGGTATCTCTGGGCCCTCTCCGTAATGCTCATCACTATAAACCTTGCAAGCAATGTGACTAATGAGTTAGTTGTGGGATGAAGTATTACGAAATGAGTAAAGAGACTTTCTGGTAACGAGATTGAACTAGGTATGATGATACCTCGAATCTCGGGCAAGTAACATACCGATGACAAAGGGAACAACGTATGTTGTTATGCGGTTTGACCAATAAAGATCTTCATAGAATATGTAGGAGCCAATATGAGCATCCAGGTTCTGCTATTGGTTATTGATCGAAGATGTGTCTCGGTCATGTCTACATAGTTCTCGAACACGTAGGGTCCGCACGCTTAACGTTCGATGATGATTTATATTATGAGTTATGTGATTTGATGACCGAAGTTTGTTCGGATTCCTGGATGAGATCACGGACATGACGCGGAGTCTCGAAATGGTCGAGGGGTAAAGATCGATATATTGGAAGGCTATATTCAGAAATCGGAATGGTTCCGAGTGATTCGAGTATTTTTCGGAGTACCGGAAAATTACAGGAATTCACCGGGGGAAGTTAATGGGCCTTATTGGGCTTTGGTGGAGAGAGGGAAGAAGGGCCACGAGGTGGCGCCCCCCCTGCCCAAACCGAATTGGACAAGGGGTGGGGGCGCGGCCCCCCTTTCCTTCTCCCTCTCCCTCCTTTCCTTCTTTCCTACTCCGAAAAGGAAAGGGAATCCTACTAGGACTTGGGAGTCCTAGTAGGACTCCCTAAACTTGGGGCACCCCTAGGAGGGCCGGCATCTCTCCCTCCCTCCTTTATATACGTGGGCAGGGGGCACCGCAAAGTCACACCAAGTCTTCTCTTAGCTGTGTGCGGTGCCCCCCTCCACAGTTACACACCTCGATCATATTGTCGTAGTGCTTAGGCGAAGCCCTGTGCTGGTAACTTCATCATCACTGTCGCCATGCCGCCGTGCTGACGAAACTCTCCCTCGGCCTCAACTGGTCAAGAGTTCGAGGGACGTCATCGAGCTGAACGTGTGCTGAACGCGGAGGTGCCGTACGTTCGGTACTTGGATCGGTTGGATTGCGAAGACGTTCGACTACATCAACCGCGTTACTAAACGCTTCCATTTTTGGTCTACGAGGGTATGTGGACACACTCTCCCCACTCGTTGCTATGCATATCCTAGATAGATCTTGTGTGATCGTAGGTAAAAAAGTTGAAATTACTGCATTCCCCAACAGTGGCATCCGAGCCAGGTCTATGCGTAGATGTTTTATGCACGAGTAGAACACAAAGAGTTGTGGGCGATAATAGTCATACTGCTTACCACCAACGTCTTACTTTGATTTGGCGGTATTATTGATGAAGTGGCCCGGACCGACATTACATGACCGCATTCATGAGACTGGTTCTACCAACGTGCTTTTGCACAAAGGTGCTTGGCTGGTGTCTGTTTCACCAACTTTAGTTGAATCGAGTTTGACTATGACCGGTCCTTATTGAAGGTTAAAATAGCACACTTGGTGAAAAATCATTGTGGTTTTGATGTGTAGGTAAGAACGGCTCTTGCTAAAAGCCTATAGCAGCCACGTAAAACTGGCAAGAACAAAGTAGAGGACGTCTAACTTGTTTTTGGAAGGCTTGTTGTGATGTGATATGGTCAGGACATGATGTGATATAAATTGTTGTATGAGATGCTCATGTTTTGTAACAGAGTAATCGGCAATTGGCATGAGCCATATGGTTGTCGCTTTATTGTATGCAATGCAACCGTCATGTAATTGTTTTACTTTATCACTAAGCGGTAGTGATAGTCATAGAAGCAATAGTTGACCAGATGACAACGATGCTACGATGGAGATCAAGGTGTTGCGCTGGTGACGAGCGAGATCATGACGATGCTTCGGTGATTGAGATCATGAGCACAAGATGATGATGGCCATATCATGTCACATATTTGGATTGCATCTGATGTTTATCTTTTATGCATCTTATTTTGCTTAGTACGATGGTAGCATTATAAGATGATCCCTTACTGAATTTCAAGTTATAAGTGTTCTCCCTGAGTATGCACTATTGTGACAGTTCGTCATGCCGAGACACCACGTGATGATCGGGTGTGATAAGCTCCGCGTTCACATACAACGGGTGCAAACCAGTTTTGCGCACGCAGAATACTCGGGTTAAACTTGACGAGCCTAGCATATGTAGATATGTCCTCGGAACATTAGAGACCGAAAGGTCGAGCGTGAATCATATAGTAGATATGATCAACATAGAGATGTTCACCGTTGAAAACTACTTCATCTCACATGATGATCGGACATGGTTTAGTTGATATGGATCACGTGATCATTTAGATGATTGGAGGGATGTCTATCTAAGTGGGAGTTCTTAAGTAATATGATTAATTGAACTTTAATTTATCATGTACTTAGTCCTGATAGTATTTTGCAAATTATGTTGTAGATCAATAGCTCGCGTTGTAGCTTCCATTTATTTTTTATATGTTCATAGAGAAAAATAATTTGAAAGATGATAGTAGCAATGATGCGGACTGGGTCAGTGATCTGAGGTTTACCCTCATTGCTGCATAGAAGAATTATGTCCTTGATGCGCGAGCTGATAGACCTATTGCAGGAGCAGACGCAGACGTTATGAACGTTTGGCTAGCTCAATATAATGACTACTTTATAGTTTAGTGCACCATGCTTTACGGCTTAGAACCGGGACTTCAAAAACTTTTTGAACGCCATAGAGCATATGAGATGTTCCAAGAGATGAAATTGGTATTTCAGACTCATGCCCATGTCAAGAGGTATGAGACCTCCGACAAGTACTTCGCCTAAAAGATGGAGGAGAATTGATCAGCTAGTGAGCATGTGCTCAGAATGTCTGGGTACTACAATCGCTTGAATCAAGTGGGAGTTAATCTTCCAGATAAGATAGTGATTGACAGAGTTCTCTAGTCACCATAACCAAGTTACTTGAACTTCGTGATGAACTATAGTATGCAAGGGATGATGAAAGCGATTCCCAAGGTCTTTGTGATGCTGAAATCAACAAAGGTAGAAATCAAGAAAAAGCATCAAGTGTTGATGATTAAACAAGATCACTAGTTTCAAGGGCAAAGGGAAGAAAGGGAACTTTAAGAAGAATAGCAAGCAAGTGATACGTCTCCAACGTATCTATAATTTTTGATTGTTCCATGCTATTATATTATCTGTTTTGGATGTTTAATGGGCTTTAATATGCTCTTTTATATTATTTTTGGGACTAACCTATTAACCGGAGGCCTAGTGCCAGTTTTTGTTTTTTGCCTCTTTTAGAGTTTTGCAGAAAAGGAATACCAAATGGAGTCCAAATGGAATGAAACCTTCGCGGTGATCTTTATTGGACCTAAAGCAATCCAGAAGACTTGGAGTAGAAGTCTGGAACGCCACGAGGAGGCCACGAGGCAGGAGGGTGCGCCC
>NC_041385.1:150225373-150236164 GCF_002162155.2 Triticum dicoccoides
GTAGCCCCACCGACATACTTCTTTCGCCTATATATACTCTTATACCCTAGAAACATCAGAGGGAGCCACGAAACCACTTTTCCACCGCTGCAACCTTCTGTACCCGTGAGATCCCATCTTGGGGCTTTTTCCGGTGATCTGCCGGAGGGGGAATTGATCACAGAGGGATTTTACACCAACACCATAGCCTCTCCCATGAAGCGTGAGTAGTTTACCACAAACCTCGAGTCCATAGTTATTAGCTAGATGGCTTCTTCTCTCTCTCTCTCTCTCTTTGATTCTCAATACAAAGTTCTCCTCGATGTTCTTGGAGATCTATTCAATGTAACTCTTTTGCAGTGTGTTTGCCAATATCCGATGAATTGTGGATTTATGAACAAGATTATCCATGAATATTATTTGGTTCTTCTCTGAATTCTTATATGCATGATTTGATATCTTTGCAAGTCTCTTCGAATTATCGGTTTAGTTTGGCCTACTAGATTGATCTTTCTTGCAATGGGAGAAGTGCTTAGCTTTGGGTTCAATCTTGTGGTGTCCTTTCCCAGTGACAGTAGGGGCAACAAGGCACGTATTGTATTGTTGCCATCGAGGATAAAAAGATGGGGTTTATATCATATTTCTTGAGTTTATCCCTCTATATCATGTCATCTTGCTTAATGCGTTACCCCGTTCTTATGAACTTAATACTCTAGATGCATGCTGGATAACGGTCGATGTGTGGAGTAATAGTAGTAGATGCAGAATCGTTTCGGTCTACTTGACACGGACGTGATGCCTATGTTCATGATCATTGCCTTAGATGTCTTCATAATTATGCGCTTTTCTATCAATTGCTCAGCAGTAATTTGTTCACCCACCGTAATACATGCTATCTTGAGAGAAGCCACTAGTGAAACCTATGGCCCCCGAGTCTCTTTTCTATTATATTACATCTTTTTCGCATCTCGTTTACTATTTTACAATCTTTACTTTCCAATCTATAAAACAAAAATACCAAAAATATTTACTTTACTATCTCTATCAGATCTCTCTTTTGCAAGTGACCGTGAAGGGATTGACAACCCCTTTATTGCGTTGGTTGCAAGGTTCATGATTGTTTGTGCAGGTACTAGGTGACTTGTGTGTCGTCTCCTACTGGATTGATATCTTGGTTCTCAAAACCGAGGGAAATACTTACGCTACTTTCACTACAAAAAAAGACACATCCGTGACATTTTGGGCCGAACGAATTTTTTCTGTTATACTTATGACACTTCTATGACGATAATTGTGACAAAACCCGGTATCATAGATGTGGTGGGATCCTACTTCTATGACAAAAAATCATGACAGAAAATGGGCTTTTCGTCCTGGGCAGGCCGGAGACGCAACTGCATGACATTCTTTGGGCCGTCCATGATGGAAAAAACCGTGGTAGAAGCGAGGGCGAGGAAAATTTCGGCGAGTTCCCGGTTATGGTGGGTGGTCGGGGGCCGAGTGATGCGCGTTTCTCTCGTACATGTACGCGTGTGTGTGTGAGGCGTTGGCTCTAACGAACCTGAGCGAGGCGTTCGGCTCTAACTAAACCCGAGCGATTGCACTACAGGCTACGCGTTACTGAACCTGAGCGATCGATCGATGGCTGTTAACTGAACCTGATCGAGCGATTCCTTCGCTACTGCTGCTAACTGAAGCTGATCGATGCTGCCTCTGGATGAACAGTGAGCGTTGCGGGGGGAGGGGGTGTGGATGAACAATGAGCGGTGGGGTGGATGAACAGGACCCCGTGGTGTTGCCTTTGGATGAACAGGACCACGATCAATCGAGCTGGTTGGGGTTGGATGAACAGGACTCCATGGAGGGCTGGATGAACAGGACGACCCCGTGGAGGGCTGGATGAACAGTAGATGGTGGAGGTGTAGATGAATAGTAGCCCGTGGAGGGGTGGTTGAACAGGAGCCCGTGGAGAGGGGTGGTTGAACAATAGCCGGTGGAGTAGCGCGCAGTGGAGGCTGGATGAATAGGAGCCCATGGATGAATAGTCGCAGGTGGAGGCTGGAGGAGGTCGACGGCGGATGAACAGTAGCCCGTGGAGGCTGGAGGAGGTCGACGGTGGAGATGAACAGTATCCCGTGGGGTCCCGTTTTGCGGTACGCCACACCCCTCCCGATGAACAGGACCCCCATTTCAACCGCAGCGCTCCAACACAAGTCCGTTTCGTCCGTTTTGCGGTACGCTGCACCCCTCCCAATCAACAGGACCCCGTTTCGACCATAGGAGGTCCAACACAAGTCCGTTTCCTCCATTTTGCGATACGCCAGACCCCTCCTGATGAATAGGATCCCGTTTCCAACGTGGCCGGTCGAACACAAGGCCGTTTCCTCCATTCTGCGGTATGCTAGGCCTTGTTTCCATTGCCTGTTCCGTCCAAGCCGGTTGGCTCCCACGCGTTCCGTCGCCTCCCGATGAACACGACACATTCCGTTGCCTCCCGATGAACACGACGCATTCCGTTGCCTCAACATGAACACGACGACGACGCAGTTTCTCCGTTCCGACCCAGCTATGTACACGAGCCCTGGCCATACATATGCGCGAGTAGGCGTTCGAGACCCCTCCCGTATGTATGTACGTGGTCGTATTTACTTTCTTGCACCCTGGCTGTTGTACGTACGTGTACATGCTATGTGCGCGCCTCTACTACGACACGTGCGCGCCTCTACTATGACACGTGCGCGCCTCTACTACGACCAGTATGTACGTACACGTTCGCGACCAGAATCACAATGCTACATACGCTTCGACCAGGTGGGTCCCGACTGTCAGGTACTTCCTTGCATGCGAAGATGTAGCTGGTGGGTCCCAGCAGTCAGGGGGCGAATTGTTTTTTTTTCGGACACACTTCCTAGTGTGTGAAGATGTAGCTGGTGGGTCCTAGCAGTCAGGGGGCAACGTTTTTTCGCGAAATACGGTGGCCCGTCTGGTGGGTCCCTTCTGTCAGGTGGAGGAATAATTATTTTGCGCATAATAAGGAGGCACTTCCTTGCGGCCGCCGTGGACCTAGCTGTCAGTCTCTCCACGTACATTACTCGTTCGATGGAAGTCGTTCCTTGACCACGTTGACCGAAAGGGGACGACGCGGAGCCAGGGAAGACGCGGCAGTGGAAGCCCGTGCGGAGAGGAGTACGAGGGTTCATTGGTTTGGCTGCGGTGTGAGGCTGTTGTTGCTGCAGAATAACAGGGGGTGTGGGTGAGGAGAGGGATGGACTGGCCAGCGGAGGGAGTAGTAGGGGCGGTGAGGCCTCCGCGGCATCACAGCCGGCCACGGGAGGCAGGAGCATGTGGCACGACCGGCGCTTGTTTGGGCGGCTGGAGTAAGAAGACCAGAGGTTGAATAAGCACTACGGCCGTTGGATGGACATTGTACGGTCACTGGAGCTAGAATCGTTCATATTGACTAAGTTGACAAAGCCCTCCGTCCCCGTCAACTTAGTTGGCCCACAAGTCAGCCTCCCACTATGGTGGGTCCCAGCTAGCAGGGGGGTATTCATTTTTTTGTGCGTAATAAGGAGGCACTTCCTTGCGTGCAAAGATATAGCTGGTGGGTCTGACCTATCAGCGGGGGGAACGTTTTTTTAGTGAAATATAGAGGCCCTTCCGGTGGGTCCCAGCTGTCAGGTGGAGGAATCATTATTTTGCGTGTAATAAGGAGGCATTTCCTTGTGTGCGGCCGTGGACCCAGCTGTCAGCCTCTCCATGTACAGTCCACGTCCGATGGATGTCGTTCGTTGACCATGTTTACCAGGAGGCGGCGAGAGCACCATGGCGGTGGACGACGGCGAGGCCTAGGAAGGGAACGACATGGAGCCGGGGAAGACTCGGCAATGGTTGCCCACACGGTGGGGAGTACGAGGGTTTACTGGTCCGGCTGCTGTCGCTGGAAAATAATAGGAGGTGTGGGTGAGTAGAGGGATGGCCTGGCCAGCAATGAAGTAGGGTGGGGCAGTGTGGCCTATGTGGCAGCACAGCCAGCCACAGGAGGAGGGAGCAGGCAGTCCCACCGACACTGGTTTGAGCGGCTGGAGCAAGAAGATCCGATATTGAAGAAGCAGCACAGCCGTTGGATTAACATCCAATGGTCACTGATGCTAGAATCGTTTGTGGACTAAGTTGACAAAGCCTTTCGTACACGTCAACCTAGTAGACCCGCAAGTCAGCCTCCAAATCTATCCCAAATAGCATATAGCCCGAAATTTCTAGCCAGATTCAAATTAATTTTCAATCTAAATATACCTTAATTTAAATTCAATGAAATTTTACCCGCACAAAAACAATGAAATTGAAAATATGAAAATCCGAAAGAAAAAAAGTATTTTGGAACTAATTGCCTGTTTGCTGTATTTTTTCATTTTACAACCCATTTGTTATTACTTATAGCCGATTTACTTATAGCCCATTTCTTATTACTTATAGCCCATTTTCCGGGCAAAATGCATCCCTCCTTGTCTTGAAAGATTTCTGGCCCAACAGGGCATAGAAAAGCAAGTAGGCCTACATTGGTTATTCTGCAAAAAACAAAATAGCTGGCTAGCCATTTTCAGAAAAAAAAAAAACTGGGCTGGTCATGTGCTGAACATATGAAATAAAAGCCTGGGCTAGACGGGCCACAGGTCCCGCACAACCAGGTTGATACCCTTCTCCGTCCCAAACAAACAAAAATACTGCGCGCGCTGTTGGGTCCCTACTGCCATCCTCACCATGTACAGTCATCTCCTTATTCCTCTCAGTTGTTGACCATGTTGACAACACCGGAGGGCGGCGCCGCGGCAAGCGAACCAAGGCGGAGGACGATGGTGAGGCCTCGGACAGGAACGAACAGGAGCCGGGGAAGATGCACAGAGTTTTAGGGTGCGATGTGGCCACGATGCATGCACGGCAGCACAGCCAGCCGTGGGAGGCGGGAGCAGGCGGTCCCGCCGGCGCTGGTTAGGCTTTGGCGGCTCGAGGAAGAAGAGGCTGAAGAAACATGACAGACGTTGAATGTCAATCCAACGGTCAAGGTTGGCACAATCGTTTGCTGACAAAGCCGACACCAAGTAGCATACTTTTTTATATATAGGAAGAAAAGTAAAACTGGGCTCGTTCGCCTGATAACATTCCCGAAACTGCGACATTCAATCTTGTGTCGCAACTAAAACCGCGAGGAAAATGCGTTCGTTTGCTGTCCTCCTCCAAGGGAACGTTCGCCACATAAGTGACTAGCACCCTTGGTTTCCAACCGAGAGGTCTTGGGTTCGAGTCCCAGGAACTCTCAATTTTGTCCTCCTTCCTTCCTCGCAAAAAAGGGAAAGAAAATCAACGACTTGGGAAGGCGTACAAAATAAGCTAGTGTACAAGTAAAGAGACGTTGCTGAGTTTTAGAAAAAAGAGAGACGTGCTCATGTAGCTAGTTCGAATCCAAACCTAGACTATGACTATATATGGTGCTATGCTACTCTGCAAGTAATGAAACTGACATATCCAACGTTCGCTTCTCCTCTTCTCTACTTACTCTGCCTAGCATCAGAAGCTCTGGCCGCAGCAACCATGTCTGCTGGCTGCTCGTCCACCTGCTCTTCAGCAGGCAACAACCAGATATGCGCCAAGTCACCACCCGTACCATTGTCTGTGGGTCTCATCACACCCCCGTCGGCATGCACACCGCAGCCGATTGCTCATCGCAACCCGCTGCAGTTGGTGTGGTGCCACTGCTACAAATCACGCAAAGTCATCCATCCCGTCTCAACCACAATCCTCAACCCTGGTCGAGTCTTCTACAAATACCCGAATCATGGGGTAATAATATGTTTAAGTGTTGTTCTGCTGCTTTCAGTTGCTGTTTTTTTAATAGTTTGGTTGATGATCTTCCAATTTGATTCATGTAGAAAAGGGAAGATTCGTGTGATTTGTATTTCCGGGAAGTTGCTGATGTGGGGGAATGCAACTACACTGATTATTTGGTTAGCCGAGGAATCCCAGTACCAGCAGGTTTGGGTGTTGGACAAGTAACTGAAGGAACGACAGAAGAGGAAGATGCAGAGTAGAAGGTTAAAGATGCAGTTCCTATGATCATGGCCAAGCAACAACTGCTGAACGGCCTTGACAGCAATGAGGAGATGAAAGAGCTTGTGAAGATAATGGGAAAAATCGATGTGCTCTGTACGATGATTGTCTCTTTATTTGTAGTGTATGTAGCACTCGTGATGTATTCAGTGGCTATGACATGAGCACTTTGCTGAAACTAGTAAAGAATGAAACCTGTGTAGCAGGCTGGGCGTAGTGTTGTGAACATTTAATGATTTCTATTAACGGAAATAAGGGGGTATGCCCTTTTGCTCATAAATAAATAAATAGCAGAGGCCCTTTTGGTAATAAATAAATAAATTAGCAGAGGCCCTGTCGGGTCAGCTTTGTTCTCATTCGAAGACGTCGAGCAAATTGCAGTCCAACAACAAACTATGTCATCAAATTCAAGTTTCACAACCAAATATGAGTACAACTAAACAACAATGTCATCATGTTTTAGTCGTTGGCTTCTTCTTGATCGACTCTTGTATGTCCATAGCACGACAGGCAATCTTTTCGCCGGCGTCATTGATGTGATGGTTCTCAAAGATATTAGGAACATCTGTGTTATCTTGTACATTAGGAGCAGGGTAAGCATCATCTTGTTGTGCAACTTCATTAAACAAATTCCTCTGCTCAAACCTTTGCAATACTCTCCAGTCATCGTTACGTGCAAATGTGTCTTCCAAGAAAAATATTTGTGTTCCTTGATTTGCCAAAATAAAAGGCTCATTGGTCTGGTACGCCACCAATATTGATGGATTTGAAATAATCATCATCTCTGGGCTTTGCGATCCTGGGAAACAGGTTATACCAACGACAGCACAACAGAACCACACACCGATGATCCTCGAAACTGGAGATATTCTGCAACTGAACAATGTCTGTTATGTTAGCATACATTTCAGTTGTCTCTTTGTCATACGTATCCGTGCTCATGATGGCACTGTTTTGTGTCTTCATGCCTTCGTCTCGTGCAAGGGTGTTGTAGCGTACATCTCCAACAACGCAAGATTCATAATGTCTTACTCGAGTATCAGGACACATTGCTAGTGAGTAAAGGGCATCATCAACTACCTGCCCATCCTCCCGCATCTTCTTAACCTATGGTTAGAAAATAGACAAGCTGATCATCTTATGTACTCAATATATTAAAAAAACTGACAGTGCAATTCAAAAGCTTACATGGCTCTTGAACCATTTCGCAAATCCTGCCATAACCAGTTTGTCAATGTTTCTTGGATTTTGCGGTAGTAACTCCTTTTTGTAGATGCTGCACAACATAATGATCGCGGCAAACATCTAAATATATAAGAATGTGCTGCAAGTTTAGTAGATTACGATGTATAAGCTGCAGTACTTAGCACTTACTTGATATAAGGTAGTATCTCAGGACAGTTATTCAACACATACCAAACCATTTTGTCCAAATCTTTAGGTTTGCCCTCTTGTCGACTCTTCCTTGTAACTCGAACAGAATAATCCAAAAAATTGAGCCCGGGATTGTCTTCACCCACCTCTTTGCTAAGTTGATCAGCTGTTTCAATCTATTTTGAGCAGAATGCCAACGCTTCTGTAGCAATGTAGGCCTCTGCAATGGAACCCTCGGGTCTAGCTCTGTTCCTAACATAGCCCTTAAAAGTGCCTAGCCGCCTTTCAATAGGGTACATCCAGCCATACTGTACTGGACCTCTAAGTAGTGCCTCATCAGGTAGATGAACAGCCAAATGCACCATCACATCAAAGAAGGCTGGAGGATATATCTTCTCAAGGTCGCATAGGATAGTTGGTATCTTGTCTCTAAGACGCTCCAAAGCATCTATCCTGATATTTCTACTGCAGAGTTCCCTGAAGAATTGTCCCAACTCTGCAACTGCTCTGTATAAGTCAGGGCGGCCCAATCCTCTAAGGATAACAGGTAAAACCCTTTGAAGTAGGATGTGGCAGTCATGAGTTTTCAACCCTTGTACCTTGTTTCCATCTACACTGACTTCCTTTCAGGGTTGGAAGGAAATCCATGTGGGAATCTCACACATGACAGGACCTCGCAGAATTCTTTTCTTTTACCTTGTCCAAGACGTACATAGCCGGTGCCATATCCCGTGGTTTACCTTCATCTTGCACCTGCAAATCTTGTCTGATACCCAGGTGTGTCAAATCAATCCTAGATTTTAAGGTATCTTTCGTCTTGCCTTCAATATTAAGAAGTGTGCCGATAATGCTGTCACATATATTTTTCTCGATGTGCATCACATCAAGATTATGCCGCAGATCCAAATCTTTCCAATACTCCAAGTCCCACAAAGTGGACATGCGGGTAAACAATAATCTCTCTTCTGCCCTGCCACACTTCCTTTTCCTGCTACCATTACCAGGATGGTTTCCTGGTGTAATATGCCTGACCTTCTCTAATTCCACTTGCAACTCATCGGCGGTGAGCCTCTTTGGTGCGTCACAGTTTTCATGCTTTGCATTGAACACATGTCTTCGGTATTTTCTAGGATGCGGCTTGTCCTTGGCAAGGAAACAACAGTGTCCAATGTAACAGATCTTGCTAAGTATTGCATATGACAGCGGATTCCTGTCACGGCGAACACATGCATTGTAACCATGTGTCATTCGCCCTGACATAGTGCCCGAAGCCGGATAATCATGGATGCACCAAATTATAACAACACGCAGAAAGAAATCAGCTGGTGGGCTGCTATATAGGTCTCGAGTGAGAACACCCCTCATAGCTGTTGAAGTTCCTCCACAAGAGGCTCCATGAACAAATCAAAATCCTTTCTAGGACTTTTTGGACCTGGGATGAGAAAGTCCATAATGTAGTTTGATTCTTTGGTGCAGACATTTGGAGGCATGTTGTAAGGGATAACAAGCACTGGCCACATGCTATATGTGGCACTTTGGTGACCAAATGGGTTAAATCCATCTGAAGCTAAGCCAAGTCTAATGTTTCTCGGGTCAGCAGCAAACTTTTTGTGTTTATGGTTGAAGCTTTTCCACTCACTACCATGAGATGGATCGCTCATTACATTCTGATCTCTGTACTCCTGGTTCCTAGAATGCCATAGTACATCCTCTCTTGTTTCAGCATCATGAAACAACCTTTGCAATCTTGGTATAATTGGAAAATTTCTCAGAACATTATGAGGAATCCTCTTCACAGCATCACCATCTTTCCATCTTGATGATTCGCATTTCGGGCATTCACTTAAGTTAGCATAATCCTTCCGGAACAGAACACAATTATTCTTACAAACATGGATCATATCGTATCCAATTCCAACTGCACAAAGGAAATTCTTCATTTTACTGTAGGTGTGTGGCAGCTCATACGCATCTGGGAAAGATTTGCAGAAAGCAGCCAACATCGCATCAAATGATTTGTTGGTCATCCGCTCAGATGTCTTCACCTGAAGAAAGGTGACCATAGCTGAGAATACTGACAACTTATTTCCTCGGGTGACAGCCACGCTGCATTGTTCCAACACAGGGGCCCACTGTTTTTCTTCTGCAGGTGAAAGTTCACGGAATGCACGAGCATTTCGTAGCATTGTTTCAATGTTGGTCAAACTCACTGGCTCTGCCACCACCACATTATCCTCCTCCTCTTCCACCTGAGCATCAGGCAGATCAAGATGGTGATCTGCTGCTTCCACGTAGTCAATAACATTGATGTTCACAGTTTCACCATGATGAACCCACCTAGTATATGTGACTGATATCCCATACAAGTGTAGATGATTTTGCACAGTTGATTGGGGTCTTGTAACTGAATTCATACAACTGCTACACGGGCAGAGCACATCTGATTTTGGACCACCGTACTCAGCTCTGATAAAGTTCATGAAGTTTTCAACCCCCTCGACATATGAAGCGGAGAATCTTCGAGCAGAAGTTATCCAAGTCATGTCCATCTGTTAGACATAAAAATTAGTTCTTCCACTAGATATTACAGGAAAAACATATATGCTTTTTTATGAAGTCCAGAAAAAAATACCTAGGTCGATGTCTAAAACTATGGCAAGATATTTTGACGAGCAGATCTAAGTAACGAAATATATGTAAAGCTAATTCAGCAAACAGATTTGAGTGCTAAATTATGGCAGGCTGTTTCAGCAGTCAATGAGGCTGAGCACACAGCCATCAAACTATCGAAGGCCATCGCAGCAACAAAGATCGAGTATAAAACGGTGTAAAGCTATTTCACCTAACAGATTGGCTACTAGACCATGGCAATCTACGTCACAATAAATATATGGCAGGATATTTTAGCAACTAATCGGCCTTGGCATGCCATCTTAGCTAAGCAAATTGAGTGCAGAACAGGGCAAGGAAGCTTCTTAAGCAGAGCATATTGACTGTAAACTACTTCGACAAATAGTGAGATTAACAGCGTCTATCAGCTAACATCCAGCGCTACACCAACATGCATGGGGCCTCAGTCTAGAATGCGCGTACCATGGGAGAAGCTGACCACCGTGCGTCGCCACACGAGCGTCGCCAATGGTGGCGGTGTTGACCGCCGTGCGCCTCCACAAGAACGTAGCCAACGATGGCGGCGCATCTAAAGGACGGCAGTCTACGAGAGTGTACTGGGAGCGAGAGGATCGCCGTGCGTCCCCTCGACGAACCGCGGCGCCGACGTATCGGCGCGGCGGGGAGGGCGGCTTTGGCGGAGTGAATGGAGTGCAGGGGGAC
>NC_041385.1:150236283-150273243 GCF_002162155.2 Triticum dicoccoides
TGAATCGGATTTGGGGGAAATTTTTGGGTGGGGGGGGGGAAGGATTTTCGCGTAGTGGGCGAGGGGAGTTTGGCGTATGGTCGGTTTCTCCAAGTGCAGTCCCACGTGTCAGTGAAGAGGCAAGCCGAAGCGCGTTCCGTTTGCGTGAGCCGTGTGTAGGACCGAACGTGTGTGGGGTGCAATCCGAGCGCGACAGGAGTGTTGTGAGTGTACCGCCTTTTTTCCTTTTAAACTAGGTGCTTCGCCCCCTAAAAAAACTTGTTGCTTCGCGCGATCCATCGATACTACTACTAGATCCGGTAATCCCGACTAAAACTGCACGGTCGGGTCTTTTCCCGCGCGATATGCTCGGAGGTTGGCTTAGTTGGATTTTTTAGGACGAGTAATGCTACACCTACGTAATCCCAGTTACGTAATTAACATAATGTGAAATGTGTGAGCTGTTGATTGTAGATTGGGGAGAGGGAGGGGCCCACCACTATGAAAATCAGGGGAGGAGAGAGAGAGGCAATTTACGTTAACCCTGTCATAGGTTCCCGTAGATGAGAAAGATGTGAAATGCGTGAATGTGTAGTGGACGTACTATTGGAGTGCCTAAGATAAATTGTGTATGTATAGACCCTATGTGTTTATTTTACTTCGCAAGTTAGCTTTGTCTCGGTTCAATAAAAAGCAGAGTTGGTGATGATGGTGTGCCTGTCATCCTGCAATATAGGTCGTCCGAACTATATCTAACGGATAGGAAGGAAACTATGACAATTTACCCGCACTCCTCTCCATATTTGCAGATAAGGCTTTCCCTCGTTCATCCTATTCTCCCACAAGATCTTGATCTTCCGTGCAATGCACGGGCATTGATACGTCTGAGGGAGTCCTGGATTAGGGGGTGTCCGGATGACCGGACTATGACCTTTGGCCGGACTCCCGGACTATGAAGATACAAGATTGAAGACTCCATCCCATGTCCGGATAGGGACTTCCCTTGGCGTGGAAGGCAAGCTTGGCGATACGATATGAAGATCTCCTCCCATTGTAACCGACTCTGTGTAACCCTAGCCCTCTTCGGTGTCTATATAAACCGGAGAGTTTTAGTCCGTAGGACGAACAACAATCATACCATAGGCTAGCTTCTAGGGTTTAGCCTCTCCGATCTCGTGGTAGATCAACTCTTGTAATACCCATACCATCAATATTAATCAAGCAGGAGTAGGGTTTTACCTCCACCGAGAGGGCCCGAACCTGGGTAAAAACATCGTGTCTCTTGTCTCCTCTTACCATCCGCCTAGACACACAGTTCGGGACCCCCTACCCGAGATCCGCCGGTTTTGACACCGACATTGGTGCTTTCATTGAGAGTTCCTCTGTGTCGTCACCAACAGGAAGGATGCCACACCCTGTCTATAAAGACGGCGCGGTTGCTAAAGAAGCTTTGGCTGTCAGCCAAACTCTCCGGCTAGGCAGGTTTTTGATGACCGCCTGTTCGGCCGCCGCACCGGAGATGACCTCTCGGGTCATCGAAAGCAATCTTCAGATCAGCTCGGAACTTGCCAAGCAGTTAGATCTGATGGAGCTCTCTTCCCTAAACGAGCTCTTGGATCGCATCGCCACCCTGGGAGTCGCTACAGATTACGACCAGATTGGGCTTAAACCCGATCAGAGAGAGATCGACTCTCCCCAGGTCACCCACCATGTTGAAGTGGTGGAAGAACAACGCGGTGAATCTTCGCCCATCCTAAGGACCAGATCTGTCCGAACTCCCGACCCCTCCAAGCCGGATATCCGCGGAGGGGAGGATGTCGCCCAAGCCCTGAACCTAAAGCCAGGCAGCAGGCCTGATTCATTGAATAACGTCCAAGAAAACAAGCTTCCGGATTCGGAAATTTCTTGGCCCCTGAGTCTTAGATCGGGCGAGGTTCCAGATTTAAATCCACCCGCCCACCCAACTATAAGGGATTTATCCCAAATACGGCAAGAGCCCGGAGAAACCGTACATCACTACTGGGCCAGATTCCTCCTGGTTATAAACAGGATAAAGGACTGCCGTGAGAAGGATGCAATTACATTCTTCTGTAACAACTGCACGGACATCGGAATCCTCAACGCCATAAGTCGTCGCGAAATTACACGCTTCGCCAACTTGACATCCATAGTACAAAAGTACCGTGCGACAGAAAGCGTTCGGAAAACCGAAACGAAGTTCTGGGACAATCCGGCCCTGAATACAATCTCAGTCCGAAACAAAAGGGCGCATCATCGCCAGGCACCTAAGCCGAACAGCAAAAAACAAAAACCCTCTATAGAGTATGGGACCGTACTGGAGGGATGGCTCAATGGACCCTGTAAAATTCATAGTTCTGGGGAAGTCGCACCAACTCACAGCCTTAGAGCATATTTGATACTCCGGCAGGTGGCCAGGAGTGGCGAGGAGCTTCTAACTCTAGAATCCGCAGAGCACCACCCCAGAAACGCCAGTACGGTGTCAACAGTCTTCGAGACCTTCACATCGAACAATGCGAGGAAGCGAACGCTCCGCAGCCTTGCCGAAGTCTACCATGTAGCAACAATAAATCCATGGAGTGACACGACTATTACTTTTAATGCCAGCGACGAACCTAAATTCTGGTCAGCCCGAGCACCAGCCGCATTGGTCCTCAGTCCGATAGTGGACGGCTTCCGTCTTACAAAGGTACTCATGGATGGCGGCAGCGGATTGAACCTCATCTATGAGGAAACACTGCGAAAAATGGAAATAGACTGGAGCCGCATTGAGAGAAGCAACACAACCTTTGGAGGAATAATCCCTAGCCGGGAAGCATGCTGTTCAGGGAAAATCACACTGGACGTAGTGTTCGGCACGCCGGATAATTACAGATCCGAGGAGGTCACATTTCAAGTGGCCCCGTTCAGCAGCGGATACCATGCTCTGTTAGGGCGAGAAGCATTCACAATCTTTCAAGCTATACCCATTACGGGTATATGAAGCTCAAAATGCCCGGACCCAACGGAATCATCACTCTTGCTAGTGATCCGGACACAGCGCTCCGCGCCGAAAACAAGACAGTCGCACTGGCCCTTGAGGCACTATCCGAAGCCCTGGCAGCTGAGGAACTAACTGTGTTGCGGTCCACGGTGGACAGGGACAACGTGATACTTGACAAAAGATCCAAGTCCACCTCCTTCAAGCCGGCAGACGAAATAGTCACGTTCCAAGTCCATCCAACGGACACCACAAAAACGGCCTCCATCGGGGCACAACTAAAACCCAATGTCGACGCCGCACTCAGAGAATTCCTACGAGAAAATTGGGACATTTTTGCCTGGCACCCTTCAGACATGCCAGGAATCCCACGCAGGCTGGCCGAGCACAGCCTGAACATCCTCAAAGGATTCAAGCCCGTTAAGCAGACTCTTCGGCGTTTTTCCGAACCCAAGAGACAAGCCATGGGAGAGGAGCTAGCAAAACTACTGGAAGCCGGATTCATCAGAGATATAAAACATCTGGACTGGCTAGCAAATCTTGTGATGGTACCAAAGAAGGACAAATCCTGGCGCCTATGTGTCAATTTCAAAGACCTAAATAAAGCCTGCCCGAAGGATCCCTTCCCCCTCCCCCGAATTGCCCAAATCATCGACGCCACTGCAGGACACGATTCATTGTGTTTCCTCGACGCATACTCTGGCTACCACCAAATCAAGATGGCAGAGTCAGACCAAGCTGCAACGACATTCATCACCCCGTACGGCCCATTCTGCTTCAACACGATGCCCTTCGGGCTCAAAAACGCCAGCGCAACATATCAGCGCATGATTCAGACATGTCTGGCCAACTAGATCGGCAAAATAGTTGAAGCATATGTAGATGACGTGGTCATCAAATCCAAACATGTCGAAACTTTAGTAGACGACTTGAGGCTCATGTTCGACAATCTCCGAGCATATGACATTAAGCTCAACCCAGAAAAATGCGTTTTAGGCATGCCAGCCGGAAAGCTCTTGGGCTTCATTGTATCCGGTAGAGGAATTGAGGCAAACCCAGCCAAGATCCGAGCTCTGTCGCAATTGCATATCCCAAAAGACCTCAAGCAAATACCAAAATTGACCGGATGTGTGGCGGCTCTAAGCCACTTTATCTCCCGCTTAGGAGAAAAGGCATTACCCCTTTATCGCCTCCTACGGCGCACCGAACACTTCGAGTGGACGGATGGCACCACGGCCGGACTCGAAGAAATCAAAGCCATACTGGCAACAAATCCGGTCCTGGCTGCGCCCAACACGCGCGAACCTATGCTATTATACATCACGGCAACCCATCAAGTTGTAAGCACGGTGCTCGTCGTCGAACGAGAAATGGACGGACACAAGTTTCCTCTCCAAAAACCGGTTTACTACGTGTCCACTGTCTTAACCCTATGCAATTCCCGGTACCCGCATTATCAAAAGATAGCATACGCGGTGTTCATGGCATCCCGGAAGCTGCGACACTATTTCCAAGAGTGTTCAATAACAGTGGCATCCGAAGTACCTCTTAATGATATTATAAACAACCGCGACGCAACGGGCCGGATTGCCAAATGGGCCATTGAGCTCCTTCCGTTCGATATAATTTACAAGCCACAGCGAGCTATCAAATCGCAAGTTTTGGCTGACTTCATCGCCGAATGGACCGAAGCCGAGCTCCCTAAAGAGTACGACGCATATTCCAACTGGATGATGCACTTCGACGGCTCCAAAATGCTGGCTGGCCTGGGGGCTGGCGTCGTTCTGACGTCCCCTACAGGAGATACAGTCCAATACGTACTCCAGATAATGTACACGAACTCCAACAACGTAGCCGAATACGAGGCCCTTCTACATGGTCTCCGGATGGCAGTCTCCATGGGCATTCAGCGCCTAGAGGTCCGTGGGGATTCAAACCTCGCGGTATCCCAAATAAATGGAGACTTTGACGCCAAAGATCCAAAAATGGCAGCTTATCGCAACACCGTCTTAAAGACGTCAACCTGGTTTGAGGGGCTCGAATTTCACCATATAGCCCGGGAGAACAACCAGGCAGCAGACGTGTTGGCACGCATCGGCGCAAAGCGCGATGCCGTCCCTCCCAACGTCTTCCTAGAGAGGCTTTTCAAGCCATCCGTAACATGGGAGGGAGAGTCCGGAAACAACAGCTCGGACACAGCCACACCACCCCTCACCGAACATTCTGACACAGTTGGTGGCTCTGCCAGCGAAACAACACCGTCAGCCCACACAATAATGGCAGTCATTGCCCCATGGACAGAACCATTCCTAGCCTACCTAACTAGGCAGGAACTTCTCGAGGACCAAAATGAGGCCCGCTGCATAGTGCGGCGATCTAAAGCCTACAAAGTCCACGAGGGAGAGCTTTATAAGAAGAGCACAACCGGAGTCCTGCAAAGGTGTATCTCCCAAGAAGAAGGGCGAAATCTTCTGGCTGAAATTCATGCCGGACTAGGCGGGCACCACGCCGCAGCCCGGGCCCTTGTAAGCAAGGCCTTCCGTACCGGATTTTATTGGCCGACGGCCCGGCAGACGCTCAGGACTTAGTCCAGCGATGCGTCGGTTGCCAATTATTCGCTAATCAAAGCCACATGCCACCTACCGCCCTACAAACCATAACCATCATCTGGCCTTTTGCGGTCTGGGGGCTTGACATGGTTGGACCCCTTAAAGGAGGAACCCACAAGAAAAAATATCTACTGGTCATGGTGGACAAATTCACCAAATGGATATAGGCCAAGCCCGTAAAGACGGCCGAATCCAGACCGGTGATAGACTTCATATCCGGGGTTGTACACCGTTACGGCGTCCCCCATAGCATCATAACTGACAACGGCACAAACTTTACGGCCGACGAAGTTAAACTCTGGTGCAAAAACATGGGCATCAAGCTCGACTACGTTTCAGTCTATCACCCACAAACTAATGGCCAAGTCGAATGAGCCAACGGTCTTATTATGAGCGGCATCAAACCCAGACTAGTGCGATCCCTTAAGGAATCAAACACGCACTGGTAGAGGAGCTTGACTCTGTACTCTGGGGGCTGCGGACCACGCCGAATCGCACTACCGGTTTCACACCATTTTTTATGGTATACGGCGCCGAGGCAGTTCTGCCCTGCGACATAATACATGACTCACCTCGAGTGCGCATGTAAAAAGAAAGAGAAGCCGATCTCAATCCGCAGGACAGCTTGGACGCGTTGGAGGAGGAGCGCGACGTGGCAAAGCTCGTTCCGCATTCTATCAGCAACAGGCCCGAAGATACCAAAGCAGAGAAGTACAGGCCAAAACTTACCACGTTGGCGAACTAGTTCTACGCCTGCCGGACAAGAAAAAGGACAAACTAAAGCCCAAATGGGAGGGTCCCTTCATAATCGACCAAGTACTGACTGGCGGAGCGTACCGTCTGTGAAACGCATCAGACAACCGACTCGAGCCGAACCCATGGAACGCAGCACGCCTACGAAGATTCTACGCCTAGCGCCGGACTCCGTGTTCGTCTCCTTCCTCTGTCCCCTTTTTTATTTTTTCACATTAAACTGTCTGGCTTTCTCTCCTTCTCCCTCCCTTTTCCTTTTTTTCTTCTCCCAAGCCCTTAGGGGCTTGCTTGCGCATTGCTCGCACATACTTGACGCGCCACCTGCGCTCATCCTACCTGGGGGCTTCTTTATAAGAAGTTTATCTAAGTGGGCCTCATGCCCAAAACATGTGTGAGACTTCCGCATGAACCTTTTATACACCATTATATGCATCGATATGACTTAAGTTTTGGCCAAGCTGGGTTGCCTGGCTCCTGTGCTTACCCCTACGTTCTCGTTCGTTCGGCTAGGTGGTAAAGGGAGCACCTCTGCGATTGTTACTACCGGGTCAGCCGGATGTGTACCTCAGACTGGGTGAAGCCAAAAGCTAGCGTTCTTAAGGGAATATTCGGTCAGTGAACTAAAAGATGATTTTTCTTGTTTATTTATCTGCCCCCAGATGCTTTTCTGCTCTTTTTTAGCAGTTCGGACATGCACTTTAGGGCATGCCTCCCAGGGAAAGGAATCCCTAACGGAACTATTCTCCCTGGAAGATGTTTCTTACTAACCATGTAATATAACATAACTAGTTGGGCACTTGTCTACTAAAGCAATTATGACCCCTACGCCTTATCTCCATGCATGCCCCGGTTCTTACATAATCGAGAGGGTATTTGGACACACTCCAGACTATAGGGTCCAGAGGTCGAAGCGAAAAGGTCCGCAATGACAAACGATCTACAATCCGGCTAGAAGGCATTTTTCATGTCACTTTAAATTACAGAGTCAATCCGACTCGGTATATTCTTCTTCAATACCATCCAACAGGCGGTCTAATTTACAGTCCTGTTGAGAATACTTTGCAGCCAGCTCTACCTGGCCATATACTAAACTGACAGGGATCTCCTTTCCGTCCGGACCCATAGGGCCAACCTCGGCCATGTGGTTCAGATCCGCCTTCATGTACCGAGTCTTCACCATGGCCCAGGCCTCCCTAGCACCTTGACGACAGGCCGATATCTTCCACAACTGATAGTGCTGCCGCACTCCCTCAAGCTTCTTTGCAAGCTCCCCAAGGCCTTCGGGCACAGAGAGGGATGGCCACATAGCCTGGATGATGCCCTGCATTGCCTGCCGAACTTGTTCGTGCAGTTGCAACAGCTCGGGAAGAAGGTCCCCCATTGAACCGAGCATTTCCTCCGCAGGACGAACTGTCAGCAGACCTACAGACATAGATCTGTCAATCGACTTCCTCGCCAATTTTTTTTCGAGAATTCGTTCAAGCACTTACTAAAAATGCCACGTCGAAGTCGCCGATTCTCCTTTACGGAAGCAGACAGCTGAATATGAACATCCTTTAGTTCCTTGCCCAGCTGGGTATTGGCATCTTGGAGGTTATTTTTCTCTTGTCGAACCCTTGTAAGCACCTTCTCGCCGGCCTTTAGCTGGCGCAGTAGCTGTTGCCTGTCCGGATCTAGTCCGGCGCCATCTGCAATATTATTGTCAGACTTATACACACGCCGCACTTCACAAACTACTTATCTTTCGAAATATATATTACCGGAGGGGGTCTCTGTGGCTCCCCCCGCGGCGGCTAGTGCGGCCTCAAGTTGGGCCTTGCACTCTTGAAGCTCCTGGGATAGGTGGGTATTCTTTTCTGTAAGATCCTGCATAACAAATGATCCTTAAATCAGTTATTCTAACTATTTTAAGTCTCGGGGGCTACTGGCATATATAACTATCAAAATTCCTCACCCATATGTCTTTCACATACTACTCCGTGGCTCTGGCTAGACCATCTTGAGCGGCACGGAGGTGCGCATCTCCCGAACTAAAGGCATTCAATGCCTCTTGGGAGAAACATGCGTCACGAAGAATTGTCCGGCGGCGCCTGTGATTCATGGCGCTCTCCACCTCAGATCTGGTGGCGGACAATCTGTCGGCATCCTCCGTTGGAGGAGCATCCGACGTGCGCCTTGTGTTCGTCTCCCCTTCCGGACCTGGCGTTGGAGCCTGGCTGGCGGAGGCTCGATTGGCAACCTCTCCGGACACAGTCCGGCGAGCGCTCTTTTTCCTGAAAAAATCATGAGCGTTAGCATGCCTTCCAGGAATCTCTCCTTGAAACACGGCGGCGCGCCATACCATTGCGGCGATGTCTCGATCCGCACCACGCTTCTTTTCCGCCTGCTGGGCCGAGCTACCCCTTGTTGGCCAGCCACCGCGGGCTCGGCTTCCCGCCTCAAAGGTACCTCCTGCGAAACACCGCCGGTATGCGGTGATCAGAAATAAGCATGGATGGGTCATGGTATCAGGGCTTCAGTCACGGTTACCTGGGAAGCTGGAAATATTTCGGGGTAATCGGTCGTAATGGCGACCAAAGCATTGTCGATGCTAAGTTGGTGGAACACCCCATCGATCAACTCCACCTTTATATCCGGATCCTCTTCGGAGGCCGGATCGAGGGACCGATCCGGATCCTCGGGTTGTGGAGGCGGGCTGTGTATATCCTCTACAGCCCGGCGCAGTTCCTGCGCCGAAATCACAAAGTGAGATACTTAACCGTGGGAATGGGGATCGGATGAGCAAAAAGAAATGTCCGCTTACCCAGCTTCGAGGATTGTTCATAGAAAATCCGTTCAATGGACTAACACGGAGAAAATCCTCCTTTTCCCCTTTGTACAGGCCGGACAAGATCTTCACCAGATCAACGACTGATCCCGGCCCCTTACGGCCATGATGGGTGGCATCATCCTCCCCGTTGAAATCCCACATGGGATGGCCCCTATATTGGAGCGGCTGCACCCCCCGCATAATGCATGTGGCCATGACCCCAATCATGGTCAATCCAGAATGAGCCAATAATCTTATTGGGCCCATCAGGTACAGGACGTCCCTGTCGTTCTCCCGTTGAGGGCTTCGCGGATGCCAACTTAGGCGTTTCTTCAGAGGAGCATTACTGAACTCCGGGAGGCCGATCCGAACTGGATCCGGTAGCGGGGCGTCTTCTATATAAAACCATTCCGAAGGCCAGTCTTCGGACGCCTTCTTCGGGGTTCCGGATAGATATCCGGTCCCGGCGATGCGCCATAGTTCGGCTCCGCCCACTTGATATATTGACCCCTCATGAGAACGGGGTACGAGGCAGAATAATCTCTTCCACAGCGCAAAATGAGCCTCGACACCCAAGAACAGCTCACAAAGGGCCACGAAGCCCGCGATGTGCAGAATGGAGGCAGGCGTAAGGTGGTGTAGCTGGAGGCCGTAGAACTCCAGGAGCCCCCGGATAAACGGATGTATTGGAAATCCGAGTCCTCTTATTAGATAAGGGACAAAGCACACCCGCTCTCCTTTGGACGGATTGGGGATGCTCTCCGCCTGTTTTCCGCCCTTGTAGGTGGCAAGTCCGGCTCGAACCGGAACCATGAAGGCTGGGGGAAGAAATCCCTTGGTTTGGAGCGCCACTAGCTCGCTGTGCGGGACTGAGCATCTCTCCCAATCTCCAGGCTGAGGGCTGGGAGCGCGAGAGGAGGAGCCGCGTCGATTGTCCATGGTGGAATGGATTTTTGACAGAGGCGCTCCGATGAATACTCGTGGAAGGAAGATGGTATGATTCGGATCTAGATCCTCGTCTCTTTTTATAGGCGGCTCATTTGCGCAGCTAGGGGGGGAAATGTAAAAATACCCTGGCTTTTCGCATTCGTTCGACACATGGAAAATGGCCTTTATTGGGTGTGGAAGCCAAGGAGCACAACATTTATCAGAAGCCGGACACTATTCTACAAGTATATGGAGCTGGAGAAGAACCCGCCTTGCAATGCCGAAGACAATTTGTCCACCGGACTCGTCGCCATTGAAGCCTGGTTCGGGGGCTACTGAGGGAGTCCTGGATTAGGGGGTGTCCGGATGACCGGACTATGACCTTTGGCCGGACTCCCGGACTATGAAGATACAAGATTGAAGACTCCGTCCCGTGTCCGGATAGGGACTTTCCTTGGCGTGGAAGGCAAGCTTGGCGATACGATATGAAGATCTCCTCCCATTGTAACCGACTCTGTTTAACCCTAGCCCTCTCCGGTGTCTATATAAACCGGAGAGTTTTAGTCCATAGGACGAACAACAATCATACCATAGGCTAGCTTCTAGGGTTTAGCCTCTCCGATCTCGTGGTAGATCAACTCTTGTAATACCCATACCATCAATATTAATCAAGCAGGAGTAGGGTTTTACCTCCACCGAGAGGGCCCGAACCTGGGTAAAAACATCGTGTCCCTTGTCTCCTGTTACCATCCGCCTAGACACACAGTTCGGGACCCCCTACCCGAGATCCGCCGGTTTTGACACCGACAACGTCCATTTTGCATCATGCTTTTATATCAATATTTATTGCATTATGGGCTGTTATTACACATTATATCTCAATACTTATGGCTATTCTCTCTTATTTTACAAGGTTTATCATGAAGAGGGGAATGCCGACAGCTGGAATTCTGGCTGGAAAAGGAGCAAACGTTGGAAACCTATTCTGCACATCTCCAAAAGTCCTGAAACTCCATGAAACATCTTTTTGGAATTAATAAGAATTTTTGGGAGAAAGAAATACACCAGGGGGCCCACACCTCATCCAGGAGAGTGGGGGGCGCGCCCCCCCTATTGGGCGCGTCCCCCCTACTGGGCGTGCCCCCTGTCTCCTGGACCCCCTGGTGGGCCCCCGGTGTCCATCTTCTGCTATATTAGAGCTTTTACCCTGGAAAAAATCATGGGCAAGCTTACGGGACGAAACTCCGCCGCCACGAGGCGAAACCTTGGCGGAACCAATCTAGGGCTCTGGCGGAGCTGTTCTGCCGGGGACACTTCCCTCCAGGAGGGGGAAATCATCACCAACGTCATCACCAATGATCCTCTCATCGGGAGGGGGTCAATATCCATCAACATCTTCACCAGCACCATCTCCTCTCAAACCCTAGTTCATCTCTTGTATCCAATCTTGTACCAAAACCACAAATTGGTACCTGTGGGTTGCTAGTAGTGTTGATTACTCCTTGTAGTTGATGCTAATTGGTTTACTTGGTGGAAGATCATATGTTCAGATCCTTTATGCATATTATTACCCCTCTGATTATGAACATGAATATGCTTTGTGAGTAGTTACATTTGTTCCTGAGGACATGGGTGAAGTCTTGCTATTAGTAGTCATGTGAATTTGGTATTCGTTCGATATTTTGATGAGATGTATGTTGTCTTTTCCTATAGTGGTGTTATGTGAACGTCGACTACATGACACTTGACCATTATTTGGGCCTAGAGGAAGGCATAGGGAAGTAATAAGTAGATGATGGGTTGCTAGAGTGACAGAAGCTTAAACCCTAGTTTATGCGTTGCTTCGTTAGGGGCTAATTTGGATCCATATGTTTAATGATGTGGTTAGGTTTAGCTTAATACTTCTTTTGTAGTTGTGGATGCTTGCAATAGGGGTTTATCATAAGTGGGATACTTGTCCAAGTAAGGGCAGTACCCAAGCACCGGTCCACCCACATACCAGATTATCAAAGTACCGAACGCGAATCATATGAACGTGATGAAAACTAGCTTGACGATAATTCCCATGTGTCCTCGGTAGCTCCTTTCTCATTATTAGAAATTGTCCAGGCTTATCCTTTGCTACATAAAGGATTGGGCCACCTTGCTACACTTTATTTACTTTATTTACTTGTTACTCGTTACTATTTATCTTATCACAAAACTATCTATCACCTACAATTCCAGTGCTTGCAGAGAAAACCTTACCGAAAACCGCTTATCATTTCCTTCTGCTCCTCGTTGGGTTCGACACTCTTACTTATCAAAAGGACTACGATTGATCCCCTACACTTGTGGGTCATCAGGCATCTTGCTAGTACTCCTACAATATACTATATTATTATGAAAGTTCATATACACCGGCCGAGATTAATGCTAACACGACAGATTTTCATTACATTTCGAACTTTTATAGGACAGAAAAATAAAAGAAACCCGACCCTAAACCTATTATATGGTGGCGACCAACGTCCTCCTTCTGCGATCTCTATGTACAGGGGCGGGGTTCAAGACCCGTGAAGTGAAGGTGCGGTCTCCGGCGAGGAAGAGTAGAACATGGGATACAGACCGGCCAGTTGGCACACCATGCCCTGCCGCCTCCCATGCCCTACTCATCCTCGGAGGAGTCCCCGACCTCGGCGGTGCCGGACGTTGGACGGTGGCAAGTAGGATGCGTGGCTAACGTTGCTCCCGTCGTCGGCCGCCAGCATGGCCACCGCTTGTGCGGTCGCGTCCGTGTCCGGCTACGCCGCTATTGCGTCGCGAGAGGCGACTTGAGCAAGGGCGGTGACCTCGAGCATCATCCCCGAAGACAAAATCTCCCGCAGAGCGTTCGCGCTTGCGGTCATGGCAGATGTGGTGCCAGGTAGGAGGACGATGTGCTATGGTGTGGAGGTTAGCTAGGCGTTGCCTCTTTAAGTAGCGCATTTCGGTGAGGCCAAGTGTCCGGGTGCGTCATTAAGTCACCAGAGTTGGTTCCTTGGGCACCGAGCCTCTTAACAATGGCATACGAATGGACGGCATGAATGCAGGCAGCTGGCGCCGGCTAGGAACGCACTGCGTGACGGCACGAGAGACGAGGGTTTTGGTGTGCCAGGGTAGTCAGCTGTGGTCGTGGCAACGTTGGAGATGCCCTTTGCTCACATGCAATCCCCGCATGTCATTGAAAAAGTAAGACGACCCGGCATGGTCTCAGGTCCTGAGGATGCAGTTGGCCATGCTACACCACTCCGCGGACGCGTCACAGCGCCACGTGCATCCTCGACGAGCCAGGTGTTGGGGTGTGTTTGGATTGTGGCCAAAGTGCACCTTACCAAAATTTTAGTCATGACCCAAACATTGGTCTTTGTTTGGATGGTTGCCATTTTTTGGCATGCCAATGAACTCTAGCCAACTCTAGTTCATTTTTCTTGCCAATGTCGGCCAAATCATGGGCAACCAATACCTCAACCAAAATTTTGGCTACCCAATGCTTCGATGGGGCAACCTTGGGCACAAACCAAACATACTTTTGGTCGTGCCACATCACTAACGCCACCCTCGGCACACTGAAACCGATTGTGTCTAGCAACGATGAGCGTGTCGCTCACCGCGGTCGTCGTGTCCAGAGGCGGTGCTGGAGCTGTGCCACGTTGTTGGCCCCCACGACCCACATGAACGGTTGTCAGTGGCGAGGAGGTCGTGGGCCAGCTCCTCCATTGGACTAGTCTGCGCTACGTCGTCCCGATGGGTGTGCCCCACATGTCGGTTTCCCTATTTTCCCAGCCATATTCGAGCGTTAGTGCTCCGCGTTGCGCATTAGGCCTTTCACTATGTAGGCCAAGCGAGACAACTTATTGTTTATTTGAGCCATTCAAGTATAGTCACGTGGCGTTTGCTTATTTCTCATTCCTCTCCAACCCTCTTCTCCATCGATCATGTCGCCCTCCAGTCGAGTCCATCCTCCCGCATGCCTCATTTGAACATTCCACCGAGTATCATTCGCATGTACCCACCCTAGTCCTCTTTCCATCGATCTCCGGACCCCGAGATGAAATCAAGAGAGAACGAGTGGGGGCACGTGATACCTAAGGCGGATTCAAAATTTTGAACCGGTGATCATAGCATCCGCAAATCATATATAAAGGGTATTCAATGTTTGTTTTGTTTTTGAACGTACTATATACTCCCTCCTATCATTTCTAGTTTACATATAAGTTTTATGTGTAGTCAAAGTACCTCTACTTTGATAAAAAAAGTATCAATATTCAACAACGCTCAATCAATATTGTTAGATTTGTACGTACTCCTAGATTTGTACTCGAGATGGTTTCCAATTTGTTTTCAACCACGTGAATGTGCTAGTTCTCGTGCATGCTCTTCCTACTAGGATTTCGCCACGTATAGCCAGTCCAATAGTAACTTTTTTAAGCTCCCTATCCAATAGTACTAGTGGAGTACTGACAACATCTGTACTAGAGTATGCAGTGCTCATAGTAGTACTCCCTCCTTCCATTTATATAGGGCCTATGTGGAGGAGAGAGATGTGAAAAAGTAAGGGGAGTGAGCTCTCATGTAAGAGCCTAGCTATATACGCATTCCTAGTTAAATACAATAAATATGAAGAAAGAGATAGAGAGGAGATGTAAAAAAGTACTAATACAATAGCCAACCTTATAATTTTTTTTGCGGGAAATAGCCAACCTTATAGCCCACACTACTGTATGAGTGCATATTAACCATGCTTTAATGCATTTTTAAAACCACATTTGACTATTAACAAGATTAATAGTACATGAGATGTATAATGTGAAAATTATATCATTGGAAACTCCTTTCACATACGAATTTGACCATATGCTTTGTGTAAGTTGCATGTCATATATTATTACTCTAACATTTTCTCAAAGTTAGCCTCGAAAAACGCATTAGGACCTGTATAGTAAATGGAAGGAGGGAGTAGTAGTGGAAGTGGATCCTCTGACGTAGGTATCCCTGCCTTACCCTCCCTTTCGGTCACTTACTGGCGGACCCCATGCTTGCTAGGCCCCGCATGTCAGTTACTCAATGGGTCAGCCACGTCAGGGGATCCTCATCCGTAGTATACTCCCTCCGTTTTTATTTACTCCGCATAAAACGGAGGGAGTGGTAGTATAAATGACGCGGGCGGGGGAGGGGGAGGGATGTCGGTTTGCTCTCAACTGTGGTCCCACAAGTGAGCAAAAACGCAAGACGAAGCGCATTCCATTCGGTGAGCGGCATGGAGGGTCCAGCGTGCCGGGCTGCAACGCGAACGCGACAAGAGCGATGTACAGTCAAAACCGATTGACCGGTCGTCACCGGAACCACTATTCACACCAGAACCTTCGCTGCTCGGCCTACACAAGCCACTGCCCTAAAACCACACCTAATCTCCAGCCCATTCCCCCACCTTTCGATCCCCTAGCCCGCATCAAGCGTCCCCTAGTTCGCCGGAAAGCCATGGCGCGCCGCAAGATCACTTACTACAAGATGCTGGCGCCGGAGCACCGCACAGAAATCGCGACGGCGGTCGGCGCCACAGACCTCTGTTCCCAAGCTCGCTTTGCGGCGGGCCAATCCCCGAGTTCTCTAGAGCCAAGCTACGAGGAGGAGGAAGCCGATCAAATGTTCATGGCGGAGGTCGCGGCACAAAAGGCCCCCGATGGGTATGAGACGATGGACATCGACTTCGTGCCGGCGTCCGAGTCCCCCATGGTGCAGGCGGACCAGCGGTTCAATATGGCGATACTAAAGGAGGACCGGGAGGTAGAGGTTCAAATCAACGCGGAGCGCACGCATGCTGCTGCCATCGAGGCT
Organism: Triticum dicoccoides; assembly: GCF_002162155.2. Taxonomy (NCBI): domain Eukaryota; kingdom Viridiplantae; phylum Streptophyta; class Magnoliopsida; order Poales; family Poaceae; genus Triticum; species Triticum dicoccoides. The sequence goes on from NC_041385.1 coordinate 150,252,215, forward strand.
CTCCTGCAGGTGGAACCGGATATCGTGGATGTGAACCGGGCGGCGGAGGCTCAACTTGAGGCGGAGCGCGTGGACGCCGCTGCCATCGAGGCCCTCCTGCAGGCGGAACCGGACATCCTAGAGTTGAATAGGGCGGCAGAGGCTCAACTCCACACGGAGCGCGCGGATTCCGATCTCATCGACGCCCTCCTGTAGGTGGAACCGGACGTCCTAGACTTGAACAGGGTGGTGGAGGCTCGACTCGACGCGGAGCGTTTGGATGCCGCTGCCATCGAGGCCCTCCTACAGGCGGAACCAGGCGTCCTCGACTTGAACTGGGTTGTGCTCTCGTCCGTGCAGAGCGCCCGCATGCTCCGCATGAACGAGTAGCTGGAGGCCGAGGACAACCACGGTGCGGAGATACACGTAGGCAACTACGGCTGGTTCGCGTCGGCAGCCAAAGACGATGAGGCCGTCTCGTTCCGTGAGCAGTGATAGTTTTTCTTTATGTTGTTGTTTTTATGGATATTTTGTTGTGTAAAAACATATATTGTTATGAAAGTTGCCTGACTTGGGTCAGTCTACCATTTCAGGCGGTTGGATGAATATCCTACGTCTCCTAACCCTTCTTCCTCACCTCTTCTTCTTCCGCAACAGACCACCACACGGGCCATACGGATACTCCCCAACGTGCGTTTGGATAAACATACTCTATGAACGATAATTATGTGTCAGCGGTAGGATGGCTGAGTTTGGTTTTTTCTCATGCGACAGCACGTGTCAGTGAGGGTGCGTTCCCTTGGTTGGGTTTGCGGCGTGCAGGAGCGACTGTGTGAGGGTGCGGTGCGACCGCGGCATGCAGGAGCGACCGTGTGAGCGTGCAGTGCGACCGCGACAGCCATGCGCAAGTGTACCTCCTTTTCATTTTGAAAACTTTAGGCTAGCTTGGCAAAAATGTGTGGCGAAGTATGGCAATGCAAGGCTAAAAATCCTCGTTAAAAAAGAAAGGCGGGGTTTTCTTTCGCGGGATTTAATCGATACAAATCCTCGTTTCACGTGTCAATTAATGCATATTTTTTTCTCCAAAGACCAAAGAGCTAACCATCTCACTCCTCATCGCTTGATTAATGCAGCGCCATGCAAACCAATCTTCTCACTTCCACATGCATGCAGGGGATATTAATGTCCTTGGTTGCTAGTACGAGGCAAACCCCATCAATTTTTGCCTCGATTAGTGTTAGTGGCCTTTTGCAAATTGTAATTTTGATATACTGGCCTTGTGTACAAAAAAATGGAGGTAGTGACTATATTTGACTTCCTTCCCCATTGCGGTGACGTCGATGATATCCCGAATATTGTGGTCTGGTGAAGTGCGTTCGACGGAGAACACCATTGAGGGAGACCATGGTAAGTCCTTCGCAAGAGCGGTGAGATGGTTTCTCGAAGAAGACGATGGAGAAGCGGAGTCAGCAAAGAGTGAAATGATGGTTGCTTTGTCCGTGCTTTTGTGATTTGACGCCTCACTGCTTTGTGATTTGTGATAGAAGGGACAAGGGAGTAGACTCTGTGCTCTATACTGTACTACATGTGTCCAAGCATGGGAGAAAGAGGAGAGACATTGCATTTTTCTATTCCTTCAATCAATCAATCAGGGAGCTTCGGTTCCATCTTTTTGGCTTTGGCAACACCGTCCACAATGGTTCCCACGATGCTAAAAGCTATTTTCACATTTGGCTACACATTGTGGATGCCCTTAACCGTACCACTTGGTTTTGCTCATGTGTGCTATCTATACAAATCTCAATTATATTGATCTAAAAAATTATAGAATCAAGATTAGTAAAAAGGAGGTGATTTTGCCGCGCAGATGGCGGGGGAGGTTTCTTATTTTTAGAGTATGTTGTCCTAGCGGTTTGCTAACATGCGGTCCCACGTGTCAGTGCTTTACCAAGCTGATCCGCATCCCACATGAGGCAGAACAACGGCAGAAGCAACACGTGGTTACGTTAAAGAAGATGAGGGAGAAGCGGATTCAGCAACGAGTGAAATGATGGTTACTTCGTACCTCCAATTAGTTTTTTTAGCATTAATACTTCATCCCTCCAACTTAACTGCAGGAAAGGTGCAGTGATATCTACTACACAACCTTCTTCTTGTAGATGTTGTTGGGCCTGCAAGTGCACAGGTTTGTAGGACAGTAGCAAATTTCCCTCAAGTGGATGACCTAAGGTTTATCAATCCGTAGGAGGCGTAGGATGAAGATGGTCTCCCTCAAACAACCCTTCAACCAAATAACAAAGAGTCTTTTGTGTCCCCAACACACCCAATACAATGGTAAATTGTATAGGTGCACTAGTTCGGCGAACAAATGGTGATACAAGTGCAAAATAGATAGTAGATAAAGGTTTTTGTAATCTGAAATAATAAAAACAGCAAGGTAACTAATGATAAAAGTGAGTGTAAACAGTATTGCAATGATAGGAAATAAGGCCTAGGGTTCATACTTTCACTAGTGTAAGTTCTCTCAACAATAATATCATAGATAGATCATATAACAAGCCCTCAACATGCAACAAAGAGTCACTCCAAAGCCACTAATAGCGGAGAACAAACGTAGAGATTATGGTAGGGTACGGAACCACCTCAAAGTTATTCTTTCAGATCAATCTATAAAAGAGTTCGTACTAGAATAACACCTTAAGATACAAATCAACCAAAACCCTAATTCACCTAGATACTCCATTGTCACCTCAAGTATCCGTGGGCATGATTATACGATATGCATCACACAATCTCAGATTCATCCAACAACATAAAAGTACTTCAAAGAGTGCCCCAAAGTTTCTATCGGAGAGTCAAGAACGTGTGCCAACCCCTATGCATAGGTTCCCAATGTCACGAAACCCGCAAGTTGATCACCAAAACATACATCAAGTGGCACATGATATCCCATTGTCACCACAGATAATCACGGCAAGACATACATCAAGTGTTCTCATAAAGACTCAATCTGATAAGATAACTTCAAAGGGGAAACTCAATTCATCACAAGAGAGTAGAGGGGGAGAAACATCATAAGATCCAACTACAATAGCAAAGCTCGGGATCCAAAATTAACTTCTCTAGTTGATTTTGTTCCGTTTTTACTCCGTCTGATATTCCTTTCCCTCGAAACACTGAAATAGGCATAAAACAGCAAATCTGGGCTGGGCCTCCGGTTAATAGGTTAGTCCCAAAAATAATATAAAAGTGGATAATAAAGCCCAATATTGTCTAAAACAGTAGATAAAGTAGCATGGAGCAATCAAAAATTGTAGATACGTTGGAGACGTATCAAGCATCCCCAAGCTTAATTCATGCTCATCCTCGAGTAGGTAAATGATAAAAAAAGAATTTTTGATGCGGAGTGATACTCTGGCATAATTTCAATGTAATTCTTCTTACTTGTGGCATGAATATTTAGATCCAAAAGATTCAAGACAAAAGTTCATATTGACACAAAAATAATAATACTTCAAGCATACTAATCAAAGCAATCATGTCTTCTCAAAATAGCATGGCAAAAGAAAGTTCATCCCTACAAAATCATATAGTTAGGCTATGCCTCATTTTCATCACAAAAGATGTTCCCAACTTCTATACCCCCGATGACAAGCCAAGCAATTGTTTCATACTCGAATATCTCAAACTTTTCAACTTTCATACTCGATTCCCTCATAGCACTATGGGTGGAATAGAATATGATGATGGGGATTGTGTGGAGAAGACAAAAAAGGAGAAAGTCTCACATTGACGAGGCTAATCAACGGGCTTGGAGATGCCCATCAATTGATGTCAACATGAGGAGTAGGGATTGCCATGCAACGGATGCACTAGAGCTATGAATGCTCAACAAAAGAAAACTAGTGGGTGTGCATCCAACTCGCTTGCTCATGAAGACCTAGGGCATTTTGAGGAAGCCCATCATTGGAATATACAAGCCAAGTTCTATAATGAAAAATTCCCACTAGTATAAAAAGACAACTTATGAGACTCACTATCATGAAGATCTTGGTGCTACTTTGAAGCACAAGTGTGGTAAAAGGATAGTAGCATTGTCCCTTCTCTCTTTTTCTCTCATTTTTTTATTTGTTTGGGCCTTTTTTTATGGCCTCTTTTTTTTCTTTCGTCCAGAGTCTCATCCTGACTTATGGGGGAATCATAGTCTCCATCATCCTTTCCTCACTTGGGACAATGCTCTAATAATGATGATCATCACACTTTTATTTTTCTTACAACTCAACAATTACAACTCGATACTTAGAACAAAGTATGACTCTATATGAATGCCTCCGGCGGTGTACCGGGATGGTGCAATGAATCAAGAGTGACACGTATGGAAAATAATGCATGGTGGCTTTGCCACAAATACGGTGTCAACTACATGATCATGCAATGGCAATATGACAAAAGTAATGTATGTCATGATGATGATGGTGGAAGTTGCATGGCAATATATCTTGGAATGGCTATGGAAATTCCATGATAGGTAGGTATGGTGGCTGTTTTGAGGAAGATATAAGGAGGGTTATCTGTGATAGAGCGAATCGTATCACGGGGTTTGGATGCACCGGCAAAGTTTGCACCAACTCTCAAGGTGAGAAAGGGCAATGCACGGTACCGAAGAGGCTAGCAAAGGCGGAAAGGTGAGAGTGCGTATAATCCATGGACTCAACATTAGTCAAAAGAACTCATATACTTATTGCAAAAATTTAGAAGCCATCAAAAATCAAGTACTACGCGCATGCTCCTAGGGGGATAGATTGGTAGGAAAAGACCATCGCTCGTCCCCGACCGCCACTCATAAGGATGCACAAGCCAGGTACACTTCATGTTTCAAATTTGTTACACAACTTTACCCACACGTGCATGCTACGGGACTTGCAAACTTCAACACAAGTATTTCTCAAATTCACAATTATCAACTAGCATGACTTTGATATTATTACCTCCATATCTCAAAACAATTATCAAGCATCAAACTTATCTTAGTATTCAATTTACTCAAAAGAAAGTTTCACATGTCTTGAACACTAAGCATATTAACATTAAGCGAATTACCATGCTATTAAAGACTCTCAAAATAATCTAAGTGAAGCATGAGAGATCAATAGTTTCTTTAAAACAAATCTACCACCGTGCTCTAAAAGATATAAGTGAAGCACTAGAGCAAAAACTATCAAGCTCAAAAGATATAAGTGAAGCACATAGAGTATTCTAACAAATTCCAATTCATGTATGGCTCTCTCTCATTAAAGAATTTCAGATCTTGATACTTTATTCAAACAGGGAGCAAAGCTAAAGAAAACTACAATACAAGGATAGCACAACTCATGTAAAGAAGCAAAAACTTAGGCTCAACCGATACTAACCGATAGTTGTTGAAGAAGAAAGGTGGGATGCCTACCGGGGCATCCCCAAGCTTTAGATGCTTGAGACTTCTTGAAATATTTTCTTGGGGTGCCTTGGGCATCCCCAAGCTTGAACTTTTGTGTCTCCTTAATTCCTCTCATATCATGGTTTCTCTTTTTATCAAAAGCTTCATCCACAACAAACTCAATAAGAACTCGTGAGATAGGTTAGTATAAACCAATGCAAAACCTTATCATTTTCTACTGTAACAAATCACTAAAATTATTATTCAACATTGCATACTAAATGCCTCTGCATATTTAATACTCCTATCATCAAATAGAATCATTAAACAAGCAAACATATGCAAACAATGCAAACATAACAGCAATCTGCCAAAACAGTACAGTCTGTAAAGAATGCAGGAGTATCAATACTTCCCTAACTCCAAAAATTATGAACTAAAATTCCCACTGTAATAAATTTATCAGAGCTCATTATTCAAAAATATTCAACATTAGACCATTCTCTCACTTTTCTAGGGAATTTTCGCAACAGCGGTAAACTTTCTGTTTTCAAACAGCAACATGCAAACTAGTAAAATAAGCATGGCAAAGGCTATCATTGACTTCTTTATTGAAACTAAAGATGCAAAACATTATTCTAACTAAAAGCCAGCAAAAACTAACAAAAGGAAATGACGCTCCAAGCAAAACACATATCATGTGGTGAATAAAAATATAGCTCCAAGTAAAGTTACCGATGAACGAAGACGAAAGAGGGGATGCCTTCCGGGGCATCCCCAAGCTTAGGCTCTTGGTTGTCCTTGAATATTACCTTGGGGTGCCTTGGGCATCCACGAGCTTAGGCTCTTGCCACTCCTTATTCCATAGTCCATTGAATCTTTACCCAAAACTTGAAAACTCCACAACACAAAACTCAACAGAAAACTCGTAAGCTCCGTTAGTATAAGAAAATAAAACCACCACATTGGTACTGTAATTAACTCATTCTAAATTCATATAGGTGTAATATCTGTACTCCAACTTATATATGGTTCATACCCTCCGATACTACTCATAGATTCATCAAAATAAGCAAACAACACATAGAAAACAGAATCTGTCAAAAACAGAACAGTCTGTAGTAATCTGTATCAAACGTATACTTCTGGAACTCCACAAATCCTACCAAATTAAGAAGTCCTAAGAAATTCGTTTAACAATCCACAGCAAAAAGAATCAGATCAGAAGCACGTTTCTGTGAATTAAAAAAAACTAATTTACTGGGTGCAAAAGTTTCTGATTTTCAGCAGGATCAGCACAACTATCACCGTAAGCCATCCTAAAGGTCTTACTTGGCACTTTATTGAAACAAAAGCTATAAAACATGATTACTACAGTAGAAATCATGTGGACACACAAAACAGTAAGGATAAATATTGGTTTGTCTCCCAACAAGTGATTTTCTTTAATGCCTTTCTAGCTAGGCATGATGATGACAATGATGCTCACATAAAAGATAAGAATTGAAACATAACGGAGCATCATGAAGCATATGACTAGCACATTTAAGCCTAACCCACTTCCTATGCATAGGGATTTTGTGAGCAAACAACTTATGGGAACGATAATCAACTAGCATAGGAAGGTAAAACAAGCATAGCTTCAAGATTTGAAGCACATAGAGAGGAAACTTGATATTATTGCAATTCCTACAAGCATATATTCCCCCCTCATAATAATTTTCAGTAGCATCATAAATGAATTCAACAATATAACCAGCACCTAAAGCATTCTTTTCATGATCTACAAGCATAGAAAATTTACTACTCTCCACATAAGCAAAATTCTTCTCATGAATAGTAGTGGGAGCAAACTCAACAAAATAACTATCATGTGATTGAAAATTAAGATCAAGATGACAAGTTTCATGGTTAACATTATTCTTTAAAGCATACGTGTCATCACAATAATCATCATAGATAGGAGGCATGCTTTCATCATAGTAAATTTGCTCATCAAAGCTTGGAGGACAAAAAATATCATCTTCATCAAACATAGCTTCCCCAAGCTTGTGGCTTTGCATATCATTAGCATCATGGATATTCAAGGAATTCATATTAACAACATTGCAATCATGCTCATCATTCACATATTTTATGCCAAGCATTCTATGTAATTCTTCTTCTAGTACTTGAGCACAATTTTCCTTCCCATCATTTTCACGAAAGACATTAAAAAGATGAAGCATATGAGGCACTCTCAATTCCATTTTTTTGTAGTTTTCTTTTATAACCTAAACTAGTGCTAAAACAAGAAACAAAAAGATTCGATTGCAAGATCTAAAGATATACCTTCAAGCGCTAACCTCCCCGGTAACGGCGCTAGAAACAGCTTGATGTCTACTACACAACCTTCTTCTTGTAGACGTTGTTGGGCCTGCAAGTGCACAGGTTTGTAGGACAGTAGCAAATTTCCCTCAAGTGGATGACCTAAGGTTTATCAATCCGTAGGAGGCGTAGGATGAAGATGGTCTCCCTCAAACAGCCCTGCAACCAAATAACAAAGAGTCTCTTGTGTCCCCAACACACCCAATACAATGGTAAATTGTATAGGTGCACTAGTTTGGCGAAGAGATGGTGATACAAGTGCAAAATAGATAGTAGATAAAGGTTTTTGTAATCTGAAATAATGAAAACAGCAAGGTAACTAATGATAAAAGTGAGTGTAAACGGTATTGCAATGATAGGAAACAAGGCCTAGGGTTCATACTTTCACTAGTGTAAGTTCTCTCAACAATAATAACATAGATAGATCATATAACAAGCCCTCAACATGCAACAAAGAGTCACTCCAAAGCCACTAATAGCGGAGAACAAACATAGAGATTATGGTAGGGTACGAAACCACCTCAAAGTTATTCTTTCGGATCAATCTATAAAAGAGTTCGTACTAGAATAACACCTTAAGATACAAATCAACCAAAACCCTAATGTCACCTAGATACTCCATTGTCACCTCAAGTATCCGTGGGCATGATTATACGATATGCATCACACAATCTTAGATTCATCCAACCAACATAAAAGTACTTCAAAGAGTGCCCCAAAGTTTCTATCGGAGAGTCAAGAACGTGTGCCAACCCCTATGCATAGGTTCCCAATGTCACGAAACCCACAAGTTGATCACCAAAACATACATCAAGTGGCACATGATATCCCATTGTCACCACAGATAATCACAGCAAGACATACATCAAGTGTTCTCATAAAGACTCAATCCGATAAGATAACTTCAAAGGGGAAACTCAATTCATCACAAGAGAGTAGAGGGGGAGAAACATCATAAGATCCAACTACAATAGCAAAGCTCGGGATACATCAAGATCGTGCCATAGAGGGAACACGAGAGAGAACACGAGAGAGAGAGATCAAACACATAGCTACTGGTACATACCCTCAGCCCCGAGGGTGAACTACTCCCTCCTCGTCATGGATAGCACCGGGATGATGAAGATGGCCACCGGTGATGGGACCCCCCTCCGGAAGGGCGCCGGAATGGGCTCCCGAGAGGTTTTTTGTGGCTACAGAGGCTTGCAGCGGCGGAACTCCCAATCTATCTTCTGTTCTGGAAGTTTTAGGGTACGTAGGTATATATGGGTGCAGGGGGTACGTCGGTGGACCTCCGGGGTGCTCACGAGGTAGGGGGCGCGCCCAGGGGGGTGCCCGCCACCCTAGTGGGCAGCCCGGGACTCCCCTGACGTGCACTCCAAGCCCATCAGGTTGGTTTCCTTCCGAAATTAACTTCTCCAGTTGATTTCATTCCGTTTTGACTCCGTCTGATATTCCTTTTCCTCGAAACACTGAAATAGGCATAAAACAGCAAATCTGGGCTGGGCCTCCGGTTAATAGGTTAGTCCCAAAAATAATATAAAAGTGGATAATAAAGCCCAATATTGCCTAAAACAGTAGATAAAGTAGCATGGAGCAATCAAAAATTATAGATACGTTGGAGACGTATCATGCAGCTTTGTGATTTGACACCTCATTGCTCATTACTACGTCGGCGCCATGACTGGGGTGCTTCACCCCGGCTGCTCTGCATTGTATTCCGGTATGGCACGTGGACCCGGTAGCTTGATGTCCCACATGTCGGCGAAAGGGACTAGAAGATTTATGAAAGTGAGCACTCCACTCTTACGATGGAGGAGTACACGACACAACGACCCAGTGAACTGTCACTTGTGTAGGGTAACGCAGCAGAAAACAAAAAATTTCCGACCTACGCATCAGCCCAGGACCACTATGGAGACTGCATACATGGTTTGATCATTTTCGTTACCGATAAGTAGCGCAGCGGGAAGTAGAGTCGATGATGATCAGCCGTGCAGATCCCCGCAGCTAGGATTTACAACCTCCCAACCGCGAGGATGTATACCCTCATCTGCTCCTCAGACAGCCCTCCGGGAGGCGGTCGAACAGCCCCCCGGACGGTGTCGCGGACAGCCCTTCGGGAGGACCTTCGAAACTCGAACGGTCACTCGGACAGCCCTTCGGGAGGAACTCACGAACTAAGACCAAAACTACGATCTATCTACAGAGTTGCACACATACGGTGTCATCTATCCGGCAGGGCTTCACCGTCCAGAACTAGTTCCTGCCGGAACCCAGACAGCCTTACGGCTCTACGAAACTCTTTTCGTGGGAGGGAGAGAAGAAGCCAGATAATGCATGGCATGTGTATGAGAGCAAGGGATGAGAGTGGAGGGCTTCCCCTCCACCTCTATTTATAGGAAATCCCAAGGGGTAGGGTGGTTTTACAAAAAAAACCAAAACCCACATGAAATGGAGTCCTTCCGAAGGACCTAAAGAGTGAAAACAAGGGACAAGTGGGGCCCCATGGATGAGCTGCACCCATGAACGTCCCACCCCTTGTGGGGCCCCCCAAAAGGAGGTTCCCACCCTTCCATGCCATCCCTAGATCTTTTGGGCAAAGCCCCAAAAGGTGGTTTTCCATAAAATATCCCAAAAAGCACTTTCACTATTCACGACGACATTTTTCAGCGTCCGTTCGAACTCAAAATATTTATGTGGGCTTAGAACATTTCCAGTTCCCACCAAAATGATTTTCAACGCGTTCAGAAACAATTCCGGTTTAGTGATTTTTATCTGTGAAAAGCATCTGAAGTGGTTCCGGCAGCTCCGGAGCATATCCGGTTATTATCCCGGAAAATTCCAGAAAGCTTCGAGAATGATTCTGGCACCCTCTAAGAATTATCAGGCATGTCTCGAAACCAATCGGACTTAATGGTATCCCCTGAAACAACTTTTCAGTTTCACCAAAACTCATCCGATGACCTCTCTTTGCGGAACCTTTTTCGGTGATTTTCTCTCAGACTCCTTGTCTTGTATTCAACAGATAGATGACCCTTAAGCGTGTGACGCTATAGGTTCGGTGAAGTATAGACATGACCAGAACCCTTTCCGATCAATGATCAACATCGGAGCCGTGGACACCCATATTGACCCCTATACCCACACGAATGAATATTCGAGTGAACCTCCAGTTGCCATGTGCTATTCCTGTTGCTTCGCGATATGTTACAAATACCCGAGGTGAGACATGTTGGCATTCCCATGGATCAACAACTTGTCCACTATGCTAGTTACCTCGTTAGCTGTATTGTTCTCTTTTCTCGTTAACATGTTCTGGCATCCCCGTGATCAAATCACAAAGTGTCTGGCCAGACGATGATGGATACCATAACACCGAGAGGGCCCAGAGATATCTCTCCATCGTCGAAGGAGCAAATCCCAATCTTGAGCTAGCAAGTTACTTGACATACTTTTCCATGAACCCGTAAGCCGCCGTAATAGCCACCCATTTACGGATGACGTTTAACAACCCCCAAAGTTCATGAAGCAAGCATGAAGAAAGTCGATACTATCATGGTCTAAGGAATCATGCAAACGTTAACCATCTCTGTGTTATTTACCATTAACTTGTGATGAATGAATCTCATAGCATAACATCAATCCGGGTCGATTTAACACAAATGTTCTCTTAACATTGTGCCCTCAAAGTTGCTAGCATAGACATGCCCATGATTGGGAAAACATAATCGTCATGCAACACTTGAGCTAGTCTTAGAGGCATGACTAGGAATACATTTTACCATTTATTATTCCACATGTGCACATGGGTTTTCCCTAGAGCCTTTATTGATATACGGGCTCGGGAACCACAATAGTTATAGCATGGAACATAAACATAATTATGAACATGGAGATAAATAATAGCATTTATTATTGCCTCTAGGGCATATCTCCTACAGACTTCCACTTGCACTAGAGACAATAATCTAGTTTAATGCTAATGCACTTCACACCTGTGGCACACCGTTGTAAATATGCTTCGCTTGTGTTATAGCCTGATGTCCATCGGATCTGACAACTTCAACTCCGTGTCTATCTCTGCATATCCTCGCGTTTTCTTTCACAAAATTCATATTTTGTGCAGACTTGGCTTTTATGTATGTGAATCACAGGTCGAACATGGATTCCTGAGACTGAATTATGGAGAAACTACCTACAGTAGTGTCCCATTGACAAAAGCCATCTTGGAACCATAGTAAGTTCATGAATGAACTATATGATTCAACATCTTGTTTGTCACTTTTAAAGCGTCAACATACTTAGTCATTTGTTAAAGAATTCGCCACAGTATCCGGTTGGGAACAATTTCCAACTATCGCGCCACCATATTGTGTATTACACAAAACCCTTAACTTAAATCGAAAATCGCATGGAGAAAAGATGAAGACTGTATCGATGTAACATTTTACAACGAACTCTTCATGATCTCCGCTTGCGAGAAAACATATCATGAGTACTTACTCTGGTACTCAATGACATCTTTCATTGTTGTCCCACGATCAGTACTTTGATCACTTTAGTATCCATACTCGCAACACCTTGGGAGTATCGAACATATCTAGTTTGTTTTACATACCATGGAATACATGATTAATCCAAACACAAAAGTGTGTGGAATCTGCATCATGTAATTTTCTCATAAGTTTTTTGGGACACTGATTCTTGCAAAAACTCTTTCCATGTGACTTCGGCAAGAAACACTCCTTGTCGTTCTTAGTGCTAAATGGTTTTAGCATCTTGTCAATATGTATTTATTGCTTAGCCCTATTAGGTAAATCTATCTCCATAGATCATTATGCCTAATATTGAGGCTATTTAGCCTAAGCACTTCATCAAAAAACTATTTTCAAATGAAGTCCTAATTCGTGTCAAGAAATTTATTTCCAATTAACAATGTGTCAAGCACACAAGGTTTTTAGGAATATTATTACGCTCCCACTTACTTTCTTGAATTACAAGCATCTTTGTTACCCATTGATGAAGTCAAACCCCTTTGACCATTTCATCAAAGCACGAAGATTCCAACTCCATTTTGCTTTCTTCTGTCCATCGTTGGAACTCTGAAGTTTGCACCCTTACTAGCATCCTCTGGATAGACAAAATGCCTTGGACTGTAACACATGCAAGTCCTTGGTTTCATTTCCATCAGATGGAAATCCTATTGTCATCCATGTTCCATATCTCATGATTGAAATATGTATTAATTGCTAGTTCAACCCGAACCGACTTTAAGCATCGCTACAATGAAAACAACCTCATCATAGTCAACTCTTGAACTTGTTATTTCAACAAGTCGAGCTTTATGGATAAAACATTTTTATCCATATCAGTTTTAAGTTCCATAATTATTCGTTAGACTCTAAGTCTTACGAAAGGTGTATCAAGGTTTTAATCTTGAATCACTTATACGGAAACTAACTCGGGTTGTATTGGCATTTATCCAATTCCGGAGTCAGGGCCCATCAACGCTTCCTTGTGTATCATAGGTATAATGTTGTCTAACAACAATATCTCATTTGCACACCTGAGAGGTTTGCACGAGCCTTGCCTACGTAGTTCAGCTGCAAGTTCGACCGAAGTTCATACATTTTATTGTAGAGACTTCCATATCAGTCATAGTAGGAAACTCTGGAATTACTTCCAAGGTCTCTTTCCTTTGATCTGATGACGAAGATACTGTTTATCTCGTCGAGTTGCACTATTCTCCCACTCACCTTTTTGAAAGAACCATTCTCTTTAAAAGCACACCGTTTCGCGGCAAAACTATTTGCCTCAGTATAGTGAGGGAGGAATACCCAACATTTTGGTATAACCTACAAAGTAGCACTTGTCTGATTTCGAATAGGTTTGTAACCTTTTACACAAGCCCCATATTCCAAATGTTAAGAAAAGATATAACATGGTTTGGCGTACCATACCATGGCTTCATTTCAACAGACCCGATGTAGCTCTTTTCAGTGTAAAAGCCGCAGTCTCTAAAGCATCACTTTAAAAGGGATAATGGCAAATTTATTTATGTCATCTTTGACCTTACCATGTCATAAATGGTTAGATTACATCTCCATGGACTTTCCACTTGCAGTGGTGTTCCGGGAGGTGCAAGTTATGAAACCCCTTTCACAACTCATCAGACATTCGCTAAATGTAACTCAAATATTCCTTTCTGCAATCAAATTGCAGAAACATAATTTTCTTGTTATAATAACTTCGACTTCATTTTTGAAAACCTTTCGAATGATTTCAAAAGATCCAGACTTACGTCTCATCAAGTAAATATCCCTATATCTACTTGAGTCATTTCCGAAGATAAATAAATCCACCACTTGCAACAACATTTATTGAACTACACACATCAAAATGTATGATCACCAATAAGTTTGTTGCCCGTTCCTTATGGCCTGTGAACGGTATTTCAGTCACTTCACTTTTCAGAGGAAAGTTGCAAGTGTCAGAAGATTCAGAATCAAATGAATTCAAAATCCATCATAATGGAATTTTTCTATGCGGGTTTCTCCAATGTGACCAAATGCAGTGCCACACATGTGTGTTATTCTCATAGTCTTGTGACATTTAGCGTCAGCGTATGGATGTATCATTTTACCATCAATATTCATAACATACATCTCATCTTGGATGGAAGCATGGCCCTTCATGTTATTCATAATACTGAACAACAATTATTCTTTTATGAACAACCATTTTGCAATAAACATTGTGCAATGGGCTAGAGTGTAAGAAACTCTAGAATGAATTATGAAAGTAAACACAGAGGTAATATATTAATATCATTATTCATAACATACATTTCATTCACAATGAAAGTATGGCCCTTATGTTTATTCATAATACTGAACAAAAATTTATCTTATGAACAACCTTCTTGCAAGATACCTTGTGCAAAGGACTAGAGTGTATGAAACTCTAAAATGAATTATGAAAGAAAATACATAGGTAATACACCGATGAAAGGTATAGTAACTTTTACTATGTTCCCAACACGTATTAAAACCTCATTCCTGGCTAATCTTTTTAGGCCATAGTAGCTCTTACATTGATTCGCAACAGAATGCAATCGAGCGGGTATCTTTGTGATTAACTCACAATACCCAAGAATTAGTGATTAACATATTTAACCATAATTCCCAAGAACTATATCTTTGACCAGCCTACTATACATCAAAAACTTGTATGACATTCATACATGAGCTGGATATTCCAGTCATCTTTCTTTCTGCCTTTATACTTCTAACAGTTTAACTTTTAGTATTTCTCCTACTCGCAAAAGAAGCACCCAACTTAAGAGTGGCATTAGCCCCGGACTTCCTAGGCATGTAAGTCATACTAACACCCTTTGGACACTTCCTTTCTCTTTAAGTTGTTGTTTTATTCACCTTTCATTATATGACAGGCGTTCTTCTGGATCCCTTTCTTATTAGTCAAATGCCCAGTAAATACTTTACTAATCCTTTGCAAACAAACATTGCTTTGTTTGTATCTGAAAACGATTTTCAGTTTCATGAATATCACATAACTATCCCAAACTTTCAAAGTTCGGGTCTCATGGAAGCAAACATTTTGCACTTGAGCGTAACGGAATTCTAGCTTTTGGATCGAAGGACGAGAGTCTCATCATCCATAGCATTTGCGGGAGGATACCGAAAGCATGCAATAGGACAAAGTCCTTCTCGACACTTTTGAGGACAAATGGACAATCCTCACATTACGTTACCAACCATAAAGTTTTAACTAGATATTTAACAGCTATTCAATTTTATCAGGGAAGGTGGAAACGCGAGCCATTATTCTATAACTATTTTGCAAGAAACACTTAGACAGTGTTCATAATTAATTGCACTGAGAATTGAACATGTTAATTCAACAGTGCGCTCCCACTCAAATCAATATCTCTCATAATTAATTTTGAGTGATACAAGATCCAGACTTCAATTCGTCGCCATAGAATCATCATCTCATAACGGGAATTTTAATCGGTAGGCCAACTTGCCGATCACATCTCTATGTGACTCTGGGTCATCTTTCGATGCGTGTGTTCCGAGCTCAGGACGATCCTGCCATGAACGTCAAGACAACCAAGTGATATTGCTGTGAGGTCTGACCTCACCCGCCTCACACTTCTCTAATCGTTTGTACCCATGCATCCATGGCGCACCCCAAAAAGATAGGTGCCGTGACGGTGCTACACTTGGGAGAACACTAACTACTTGATATTTTAGTGAGAGATCACCCTAATAAAAAGCGACTACCACGCAATCAAGAAGGGTGCATCATAAGGGATAAACATCTCAGGCAATTCATAATAGCATGATATGGTATAGCCCTTTCTGACGGAGAAGTCTTTCATTTCTTCGTCTTCGGCATTCACGTCGGTCTTCACCTTCGTGAAGGTTGCCACCACCTTGTCGATGCACCAGATAATATCGCTATCTCCATGGCGGATAAAATAAATGCATTACTTAAGGTTGACTCGCAGGTCATTAAAGTGCAATCATATGGCTCCAGCCATCATGCCGAATCATGACACACAGGTCATGATAATTACATCATATAGTCATCTCATACATAATCAAATTGAATATGAGCATTGCTATACCATATCACATGCACATGCAAACCCTCCTGTAAAACCAAGTTAGACGTTTCTAATCGGTTCATGCAAAAACTTGATTTTCGTGGCTTCTAAGGTTTCGACTTAAACTGCAGCTACCAACATTTTATCATCAAGTATGCTTATTCAAGTTGCTAGATTAACATCTCGGGGTGTATGAAACACGAGATAATTAAATCTCGAGCCCCATACTAAACTTCGTCATACGCATGACCCCCGTGCAGATCATATCCGCAATGCCCTTTCATCTGCGAATTTCATCTTTCTTTTGACTACAGCAGAACCCAAAGAACTGATAGCACTTCCATGATCAATCAGGATCACGGATTGCCAGAACTTTGTCAAATTCCACCATGTTGTCTCAACATTGAGCAAACGCAAATTTTAGGGAAGCAACAAGAACGTCGGGTAACAGATTTCATCTGTCACCCGCATAAATAATTTTCAGCAATAGATCTCATCTACTCCAAAATTATATTATGCAGTACCCATACATCTCCATGTATTCTAGATCTCAACCTGCATCTACGCATAGCATGGATCTGATACCACTGTAGGGTAACGCAGCAGAAAACAAAAAAATTCCGACCTACGCACCAGCTCAGGACCATTATGGAGACTGCATACATGGTTTGATCATTTTTGTTACCGACTCATAGCGCAGCAGGAACTAGAGTCACTGATGATCGACGGTGCAGATCCCCGCAGCTAGGATTTACAACCTCCCAACCGCGAGGATGTATACCCTCATCTGCTCCTCAGACAGCCCTCCGGGAGGCGGTCGAACAGCCCCCCGGACGGTGTCGCAGACAACCCTTTGGAAGGACCTTCGAAACTTGAACGGTCACTCGGACAACCCTCCGGGAGGCACTCACGAACTAAGACCGAAACTATGATCTATCTACAGAGTTGCACACATACTGTGTCATCTATCTGGCAGGGCTTTGCCGTCCAGAACTAGTTCCTACCGGAACCCAGACAGCCTTACGGCTCTACGAAACTCTTTTCATGGGAGGGAGAGAAGAAGCCAGATAATGCATGGCATGTGTATGATAGCAAGGGATGAGAGTGGAGGGCTGCCCCCCCCCCCACCTCTATTTATAGGAAATCCCAAGGGGTAGGGTGGTTTTACAAGAAAACCCAAAACCCACATGAAATGGAGTCCTTCCCAAGGACCTAAAGAGTGAAAACAAGGGACAAGTGGGGCCCCATGGATGAGCTGCACCCATGAACGTCCCACCCCTTGTGGGGCGCCCCAAAAGGAGGTGCCCACCCTTCCATGTCATCCCTAGATCTTTTGGGCAAAGCCCCAAAAGGTGGATTTCCATAAAATATCCCAAAAAGCACTTTCACTATTCACGACGACATTTTTCAGCGTCCGTTCCAACTAAAAATATTTATGTGGGCTTAGAACATTTCCAGTACCCACCAAAATGATTTTCAACGCGTTCCGAAACAATTCCGGTTTAGTGATTTTTATCTGCGAAAAGCATCTGAAGTGGTTCCGACAGCTCTGGAGCATATCCGGTTATTATCCCGGAAAATTCCAGAAAGCTTCCAGAATGATTCTGGCACCCTCCAAGAATTATCAGGCATGTGCCGAAACCAATTTGACTTAATGGTATCCCCTGAAACAACTTTTCAGTTTCACCGAAACTCATCCAATGACCTCTCTCTGCGGAACCTTTTCCGTTGTCTGAAACTTTTCCGGTGTCCGAAACTTTTTCGGTGATTTTATCTCAGACTCCTTGTCTAGTATTCAACAGATAGATGACCCTTAAGCGTGTGACCCTATAGGTTCGGTGAAGTATAGACATGACCGGAACCCTTTCCGATCAATGATCAACATCGGAGTCGTGGACACCCATACTGACCCCTATACCCACACAAATGAATATTCGAGTGAACCTCCAGTTGTTGTGTGCTATTCCTGTTGCTTAGCGATATGTTACAAATACCCAAGGTGAGACATCTTGGCATTCCCATGGATCAACAACTTGTCCACTATGCTAGTTACCTCGTTACCGGTATTGTTCTCTTCTCTCGTTACCATGTTCCGGCATCCCCGTGATCAAATCACAAAGTGTCTGGCCAGACGATGATGGATACCGTAACACCGAGAGGGCCCAGAGATATCTCTCCGTCGTCGGAGGAGCAAATCCCAATCTTGAGCTATCAAGTTACTTGACATACTTTTCCATGAACCGTAAGCCGCCGTAATAGCCACCCATTTACGTATGACGTTTAACAAACCCCAAAGTTCATGAAGCAAGCATGAAGAAACTCGATACTCTCATGGTCTAAGGAGTTATGCAAACGTTAACCATCTCTGTGTTATTTACCATTAACTTGTGATGAATGAATCTCATAGCATAACATCAATCCGGGTCGATTTAACACAAATGTTCTCTTAACATTGTGCCCTCAAAGTTGCTGGCATAGACATGCCCATGATTGGGAAAACATAATCATCATGCAACACTTGAGCTAGTCTTAGAGGCATGACTAGGAATACATTTTACCGTTTATTATTCCACACGTGCACATGGGTTTTCCCCAGATCCTTTATGGATATACGGGCTCGGGAACCACATCAGTTATAGCATGGAACATAAACATAATTATGAACATGGATATAACTAATAGCATTTATTATTGACTCTAGGGCATATCTCCTACAACTTGTACTGTATAGTACTATAGTTTTGTTGTTTTGCACGATCCATCGATACAAACCCGATTAAACAGGAAAGAGCGGGATTTTTCCAACGCGGTAGATGATACTGGCCATACATTTCAAAGGCAATTTTAATGTATGCAAACTGAATAATTAAGTAACAATATGATATCTAGTAAAACTAAAAACACATACGATTTATTGTGTTAGAGTGTAGTAGTAGTGCTGTATTGCATAGTTGTTAGATGTAACATGCGAGAACGTGTAGAGATGTAGTTTTGGAGGGCCTACAGAGAGAAAAGTGTAATACGGTCACCGAACTTCAGAAGAAGCTGATTACGGTCACTATATACGTTTTGCGGTGATTATACGGTCACTTGCTCACGGTTCAGCATTGGATTGCACTATGTTGATCGGCCAAATAGTCTGTGTGGTGCCATGTTGACTAGTTAAATTGATCACGTTCCTTGTGGGTCCCATGTGTCAGCTCGCATAGGGAAAAGGTCAGATAAACACAAATTTACGCAGGCGCGACAAGACTCCAACCCGTGCGCGGGAATCACCTGGTTGTGTATGTGTCTATCAGGGCCTGATGTGTGCGCATGCACGTGTAGGTTGAGCACTTGAGCGTGAGAGTGTGTGTTGGTTGTGTGGTGTACTGGTGTGTGCATGCATGCGTGCGTGTGTGCGTGTGAGTGTTGCGTGCGTGCGTGGCTGCGTGTGTACGTGTGACTGTTGCGTGCGTGCGTGGGTGCATGTGTTTGTGTGTGTTTTGCGTGCATGCAGTTTGTGTGCATGCGTGCGTGTGTGTATAATCACCACACCAGCTCCTGTGTGTTAAAACAGACGGCTCAGCATACCAATACAAGGCCACCTTGTCCACTGTGCCCGCGGTCATGACTTTGAACCACCGTCCAATATTATTTTGTCGTTTGTTTTCATTCTTACTAGCAAGATGCTCGTGCGTTGCACGTAACATCAAGATGCATTTGTATGACTAGTTTATCTTGTGAGAGAAAACGATCAACGAGGGAAGGCCTTATTTGCAAATGTGGAGAGGTGTGTGGGTACCTTTTTGCAAAATTGCCATAGTTTCTTTCCTATCTATCAGATATAAATCGGACGGCCTATATTGCAGGATGGCAGGCACACCATCATCACCAACTCTGTTTTTTATAAGAGTGTATTTTATAAGAGTGTAGATGTAGAGTAGATACAAGTCGATAGGTGGGCACGATGGTACTGAGATAATGTGATGCAACACTAGAGGTGCCATGTGGAGCGTTTAACTGGTCAACTAGTCATGTCTTGAGCAAATACAGAGTTGTACAGTGAGCCTGTGACTGTATAATAACCACTAAACATAAATGGTGACCGTAATGAGTGGATCCTGAAGTCCAATGTACATATCGTGCTTTCGCTTCAAATACAATGATCGTCATTGTATATATCACGAGAGAAAGATGAAACATGTGTGAATGTGTTGGGGGCTTACTTTTAGAGGACCTGGAGATAGTTTGTGTGCATACGTGAAAGGGGCGTAGAGGGGGGGTATGCGATGGAGAGAGAGATGCTCTTCGTTTCTCTTCATTATGACTAACTTTTTATATAGTATAAAAATATACAAATTCATAGTGCGGAATAAATATCATTGTGGGCACCATGCAATGCAAATTAGCGTTTGTACTCCTCCATGTAACTTTGCAATGTTGTATATATGTAGAAATTCTAAAATAATTTTTTGGCCACACTTTATTAAAAAGGAATGTTGTATGCAAAATAAACGTGAAGAGAGGGCTTTTTAGATCAATGGGGTACGTGATGTAACATGTGTGAATGTGTAGTTGATGCATTTGGCAGGGCGTAGAGAGGTATGTGTGTGTATTACGTATTCGAGAGAGGCATGGGTAGAGGGGCCG
>NC_041385.1:150273658-150295511 GCF_002162155.2 Triticum dicoccoides
GAGAGAGACGAATATGACGTCACGGTGAGAGATTCCCTTGAGTGTGTATATGAAAGGGGGAGGGGATAGAGGCACCGGGAGAATTTTTTTGTGGTGTTTGTGTTGGTATGTGTGGGTGTGAGAAGATAACGAGACGTGGGGGCAGAGGGTGTGTCACCGCGTGAGGTCTGGTGGGTCGAGGTGAGGCCCTTCGTTCGGTTCCATCCTGCGCCACATTGGTCAGCCCGTGACGCATTTAGGGAGACCCATGGATGACTAGTCATACAAGACAAAGATAGCAGAATTGTGAAGGACTTTGTGTCCACTGACAAAGCCGGCTAGGATTTGTAACCCTAAGTTCTCGTACTAAGGTAACCCCTTTATCTTTGATATTACTATTCATCCAACCTAACTTTAAGGGGCATCCTACAAAACGCTCTGCTAGAATCATACTCATTGATTAGGAAGAGAGGTGTGAGACAATGCATGAGAGACAGGCCTAAAGATAATGTGCGTATAGGAGACACGTAGGCAGGTCTATGTATATAGAAAGGGTCGATGGGGATTGTGCGTGTGTATGCTTGCGAGAGGAAGAGTGCTTGTGATAAAGGTTAGAGAAAATAGTTGTAAATGATTACGAGAGGGAGGGAGGGTTATATCTAGAGCATGTGTGCGAGAAAGACACCTCAGGAGAGAGTGTGTGAGCATGTGTGAGAGACCATCGATGGAGAGTGAAACTACACATAAAGCACTGATGTACACATTGATTAAAGATATAAATTGTATCCAAATATTAGGATGGGATCATGATATTTACAATTCGCGTAAGGAACGGCCATTGATCCATCAGACATCTAGATTCTATCGAATTTGAGCATGTCTATGTTATTATTCGACACAATTGATCCACATAGTTAGTATTTTGAACTCCAGACAATGCATCGCTTTAGCAATCGAATATAAACGTGAGTATAGTTCATGTTGTGTGTGTAAAGCACATTATACATACGAAAGTTACACAATGAACATTATAAATAGCTACCTATGAACTAGCATGCATTTGAATTCAACTTAAGGTGGTTTAAAAAAATCGAATTCAACATGAAGTCCATTCAATTATTTGAATTTGATATCATGGCATTTGTAAATCATACCTAAATTATGGGGGCACCAATCTTTGCTCTGATTTTGTACATAATAGCATATGTAGTCGTGTACAAAATATATTCAAATTTAGCTCCTCCATTCCAAAATAATCGTAGTTATAGGATTTTCAAGTGTCAAAAATTCAAAAAGAAGCAGATAATTTAATGAGGTTTTTAAACATACAAGGCCAAATACAACGTTATCTATTTAGGTCAATCCCTATAGTTCAAGAGTACTCTAAACGTGAATGCTTGTGTTTCAAAATTTCGAACGAAGCGCCAAAAGAGCCCCTACTCGCCCAAAACCGCGTGAGACCAATGTTTGGTAGTACAAGGAAATTACTTTTCTAATAACTCCGACCCGTGAAACCTACCGGCCCGACGTCCAAAGGTCTAAACCGGGGTAGGTTTGTAGCTTCATCTAGACGCCATGCACCCGCCTCCGAAAAACATTCATACACAATGGCCGCCTAAGAACACATGCGCGCGGCCAAAATCGCTCCCGCCCACTATTTGGGACACCTGGGATTACCATCCTACCCCCAACCCGCAGTAGGTCCGAAATTTAAGAGGGTGGCAAAGTTTGTACTTTCCCCAAATTTCAAACAAGCGCGTCCCACCCATCAACTGCCGCCCTCCTCCATCACACCAGAGCCGATACCCCGACATCGTCGTCCAACGCAACCTCAACCGCAACGCCCTCCACAGCTAGTAGTTGAAGCCGAGGCCCAGCCGTCCGTACCCGAGCCAGTTCAACCACGCCGTCCTGCGCCTCACCGCTGCCGCTCCAACTTTGCCACCGTCCACCGCGCCGGAGCTGTTCCTGCTACGCCATCCTTCCCTGCCTCGGATCTGCTTCCCCTCCGCCGATATACGGCTGAGGGAGTCCCGGATTAGGGGGTGTCCGGATAGCCGAACTATCATCATCGGCCGGACTCCAATACTATGAAGATACAAGATTGAAGACTTCGTCCCGTGTCCGGATGGGACTTTCCTTGGCGTGGAAGGCAAGCTTGGCGATACGGATATGTAGATCTCCTACCATTGTAACCGACTCTGTGTAACCCTAGCCCTCTCCGGTGTCTATATAAACCGGATGGTTTTAGTCCGTAGGACACAACAACAATCATACCATAGGCTAGCTTCTAGGGTTTAGCCTCCTTGTTCTCGTGGTAGATCTACTCTTGTAATACCCACATCATCAATATCAATCAAGCAGGACGTAGGGTTTTACCTCCATCAAGAGGGCCCGAACCTGGGTAAAACATCGTGTCCCTTGTCTCCTGTTACCATCCGCCTAGACGCATAGTTCGGGACCCCCTACCCAAGATCCGCCGGTTTTGACACCGACATTGGTGCTTTCATTGAGAGTTCCTCTGTGCCGTCGCAATCAGGAAGGATGCCTCTTCCCGTCTTTAAAGACGGTACCATTGCCAAAGGAGCTTTGGCCGCTGGTCAAGCTATCCGGCTAGGTGGTTTTCTTATGACCACCTGTTCGGCCACCGCTTCGACGATGACCTCTCGGGTCATCAAAAGCGATCTTCGCATCAACTCGGAATTCGCCGAGCAGCTAGATCCGATGGAGCTCTCTTTCGTAAACAAGCTCTTGGATCGCATCACCGCCCTGGGAGTCGCTACAGACTACGATCAGATTGGGCTTAAAACCGATCTGAGAGAAATTAACTCTCCCCAGGCTACCCACCATGTTGCTGTGGTAGAAGAATAACGCGGCGACTCTTCTTCTATGTTAAAAACCAGTTATGTCCGGATTCCCAATCCCTCCATGCCGGATTCCCGCGGAGGGACGGACGTCAATCGAGTACTGAACCTAAAGTCAGGCAGCGGACTAGATTCGTTGGATGACCTCCAGCAATCCAAGCTTCCAAATCCGGAAACTCCTCGGCCTTTGAGCCTCAGATTGGGCGGGGTTCCAAATTTAGTTCCACCCGCCCACCCAAACACAAGCGATCTATCTCAAATACGGCAAGAGCCCGATGAAACAGTACATCATTACTGGGCCAGATTCCTCCTAGTTATGGACAGGATAAAGGACTGCCATGAGGAAAGCGCAATCTCTATTTTATGCAACAATTGCACGGACAAGGGAATCATGAACGCCATAAGTCGTCGCGAGGTCACGCGCTTCGCCGACCTGGCGACCATAGTACGAAAATACTGTGCGATGGAGAGTGCCTGGAAAACCGAAACTAGATTTTGGGACAATCCGGCCCTGAATACAACCTTAGTCCGAAATAAAAGGGTGCACCATGCTCAAGCACCTGGGTCAAAAACCAAAAAGCAAAAAACCCCTAAAGGGTACGGAGCCGTACTGGAGGGATGGCTCAGCGGACCCTGCAAAATCCATAATGCAGAAGGCGCCACTCCAACACATAGCCTCCAAGCATGTTGGATACTACGGCAGGTGGACAAAAGTGGCGAAGGGCTTCTAGCCCCAGAGAACCAGCCCAACAGTACCAGTACGATATTAACAGTCTTCGAGACTTTCGCATCAAATAATATGCGGAAACGAATAATCCGCAGCCTCGCTGAAGTCTACCAAGTAGCAACAACAAATCCATGGAGCGACACGGCTATCACCTTCAATGCCAGCGACGAACCTAAATTCCGAACAGCCCGAGCACTAGCCGCATTGGTCCTCAGTCCAATAGTGGACAGCTTTCGTCTTACCAAGGTACTCATGGATGGCGGCAGCGGATTAAACCTCATCTACGAGGAAACCCTCCAAAAAATGGAAATAGACTGGAGCCGCATTGAGCGAAGCAGCACAACCTTTAGAGGAATAATCCCTAGTCGGGAAGTACGCTGCACAGGAAAAATCACACTAGATGTAGTGTTCGGCTCGCTAGACAACTACAGGTCCGAGGAAGTCACGTTCCAAGTGGCCCCGTTCAGCAGCGGATATCACGCCCTATTAGGGCGAGAGGCATTCACAATTTTCCAAGCCGTACCCCATTACGGGTACATGAAGCTCAAAATGCCCGGGCCCAATGGAATCATCACTCTGGTCAGTGATTCGGACATAGCACTCCGCGCTGAAAATAAGACAGCCGCACTAGCCCTAGAGGCACTATCCGAAGCCCTAGCGGCATAAGAACTCACTGCACTACGCTCCACGGTGAATAGGGACGATGTGATACTCGATAAGAGATCTAAGTCCACCTCTTTTAAACCAGCAGACGAAATAGTCAAATTCCAGGTCCATCCAATGGATCCCACAAAGACGGCCTCCATTGGGGCACAATTAAACCCTGATGTAGAAGCCGCACTACGAGAATTCCTTCGGGAAAATTGGGACATTTTTGCCTGGCACCCTTCAGATATGCCAGGAATCCCACGCAGGCTAGCAGAGCACAGCCTAAATATCCTAAAAGGATTCAAGCCAGTCAAACAGGCTCTTCGATGATTTTCCGAACCCAAAAGACAGGCTATGGGAGAGGAGCTAGCCAAACTATTAGAAGCCGGATTCATCAGAGATATAAAACATCCGGACTGGCTAGCAAACCTGGTAATGGTACCAAAAAAGGACAAATCCTGGCGCCTTTGTGTGGATTTTAAAGACCTTAATAAGGCCTGTCCAAAGGATCCTTTCCCCCTCCCCTGCATCGACCAAATCATCGATGCTACCGCGGGGCACGATTCATTGTGTTTCCTCGACGCATACTCCGGATACCATCAAATCAAGATGGCGGAAACAGACCAGGCCGCAACGGCATTCATTACTCCATACGGACCATTTTGCTTCAACACAATGCCCTTTGGACTTAAAAACACCGGCGCAACATATCAGCGCATGGTTCAGACATGTCTGGCTACCCAGATCGGCAAAACAGTGGATGCATACATAGACGATGTGGTCGTTAAGACCAAACACGTCGAAACTCTAGTAGACGATTTGAGGCTCACATTCGACAACCTCCGAGCATATGACATTAAGCTCAACCCGGAAAGATGCGTTTTCGGCGTACCAGCCGGAAAGCTCTTGGGCTTCATTGTATCCGGTAGAGGAATTGAAGCAAACCCAGCCAAGATCCGAGCTCTGTCACAACTGGATATCCCAAAAGACCTCAAACAAATACAAAAACTGACTGGATGCGTGGCAGCTCTAAGCCGCTTCATCTCCCGTTTGGGAGAAAAGGCATTGCCTCTCTACCGCCTCCTCCAGCGCACCGAACACTTCGAGTGGACGGATGCTGCCACGGCGGGACTCGAAGAAATAAAGGCCATATTAGCAAAAAATCCAGTCCTGGCCGCGCCCAACCTAGGCGAACCAATGTTATTATATATCGCGGCAACACATCAAGTTGTCAGCGCAGCGCTCGTCGTCGAACGAGAAACAGAAGGACACAAATTCCCTCTTCAAAAACTAGTGTACTACGTATCCACTGTCTTAACCCCATGCAAGTCCCGGTATCCACATTATCAAAAGATAGCGTACGCGGTGTTCATGGCATCCCGGAAGCTGCGACACTACTTTCAAGAGTGCTCGATAACAGTGGCCTCCGAAGTACTCCTCAACGACATTATAAACAACCGCGATGCGACGGGCAGGATTGCAAAATGGGCCATTGAGCTCTTACCATTTGACATAACCTACAAACCAAGGCGAGCTATAAAGTCGCAAGTTTTGGCTGACTTCATCGCCGAATGGACCGAAGCCGAACTCCCTAAAGAGTACGGCGCATACTCCAATTGGATCATGCATTTCGACGGCTCCAAAATGTTTGCCGGCTTGGGGGTTGGTGTCGTACTGACGTCCCCAACTGGAGACACAGTCCAATACATACTTCAGATAATGTACACGGACTCTAACAATGCAGCTGAATACGAGGCCCTTCTACATGGTCTCCGGATGGCAATCTCCATGGGTATTCAACGCCTAAAGGTGCGCGGGGATTCAAACCTCGCAATATCCCAAGTAAATGGAGACTTTGACGCCAAGGATCCGAAAATGGCAGCCTATCATAACGTCGTCTTAAAAATGTCAGCTCGGTTCGAAGGACTCGAATTCCACCATGTAGCCCGGGATAATAACCAGGCAGCCGACGTGTTGGCACGCATCGGCGCAAAACGCGACGCCGTACCTCCAAACATCTTCCTGGAGCGGCTCTTTAAGCCATCCGTACTATGGGAAGAGGAGTCCGGAAATAGCAACCCGGAACCAACCGCGCCACCCAACACGGAACATTCTGACACAGTCGGTGGCTCAGCCAATGAAATAACACCCTCAGCCCACGAAATAATGGCAGTAATCGCCCCATGGACGGAACCATTCCTAGCCTACTTAACTAGGCAGGAACTCCCCGAAGACCAAAATGAGGCCCGCTGCATAGTTCGGTGATCTAAAGCCTACAAGGTCCATGAGGGAGAACTTTATAAGAAAAGCACAACCGGAGTCCTTCAAAGGTGTATCTCCGAAGAGGAAGGGCGAAATCTCCTGGCTGAAATTCACGCCGGACTCGGCGGGCACCACGCCGCAGCCCGGGCCCTTGTAGGCAAGGCCTTCCGTACAGGATTTTATTGGCCGACTGCCCGGGCAGATGCTCAGGACTTAGTCCAACAATGCGTCGGTTGCCAGCTCTTTGCTAATCAAAGCCACATGCCACCCACCGCCCTCAAAACTATACCCATCACCTGGCCGTTCGCGGTCTGGGGGCTTGATATGGTTGGACCCCTTAAAGGGGGAACCCACAAGCAAAAATACATATTGGTCATGGTGGACAAATTCACCAAATGGATAGAGGCCAAGCCAGTTAAAACGGCCGAATCCGGACCCGTGATAGACTTCATATCCGGGGTAGTACACCGTTATGGTGTCCCCCACAGCATCATCACTGATAACGGCACGAATTTCACGGCCGACGAGGTTAAACTCTGGTGCAAAAACATGGGCATCAAGCTCGACTACGCTTCAGTCTATCACCCCCAAACTAACGGTCAAGTCGAACGAGCAAATGGTCTAATCATGAGCGGCATCAAACCCAGATTAGTGCGGTCCCACACGGAATCTAACACGCACTGGGTAGAGGAGCTCGACTCTGTACTCTGGGGGCTACGGACCACGCTGAACCGCACTACCGGATTCACACCATTTTTTATGGTGTACAGCGTAGAGGCAGTTTTGCCCTGCGATATAATTCATGACTCACCTCGCGTGCGCATGTACGAAGAAAGAGAAGCCGAGTTGGATCGGCAGGACAGTTTGGACGCCTTAGAGGAGGAGCGGGACGTGGCAAAAGCTCGTTCCGCATTCTACCAGCAGCAGGCTCGAAGATATCAAAGCAGAGAAGTACGGGCCAAAACTTACAATGTTGGCGAACTTGTTCTACGCCTGCCGGACAAGAAAAAGGACAAACTCAAGCCCAAATGGGAAGGTCCCTTCATCATCGACCAAGTCCTGACCGGCGGAGCATTCCGTCTACGTAACGCATCTGACAACCGACTCGAGCCGAACCCATGGAACGCAGCCCGTCTCCGAAGATTCTACGCCTAGCGCCGGACTCAGAGTTCGTCTCCCTCCTCCGTCCACCTTTTACATTTTCACTGTCTCTTGTTCCCCTCCTTCCCCCTTTTTTTAGTAAAAGCCTTTGACGGGCTGATCTGCGCATTGTTCGCACACACTTGATGTGCTACTAGCACTCATTATACCTGGGGGCTTCTTTAACATAAGCTTATTTATACGGGCTTCATGCCCAACACATGTGTCATACTTCCGCATGTACCTTTTATTCACCATTATATGCATCGATATGACTTAAGTTTTGGCCAAGCTGGGTTGCCTGGCTCTTGTGCTTACCCCTACGTTCCCGATTGTTTGGCTAGGAGGTAAAGGGAGCACCTCTGCGATTGTTACTGCCGGGTCAGCCGGATGTGTACCTCAGACTGGGTGAAGCCGAAAGCTAGCGTTCTTAAGGGAATATCCGGTCAGTGACTTGAAAGATGATTTATTACTTATTTAAACTTATCTGCCCCCAGATGCTTTTTCTGCTCTTTTCGCAGTACGGACATGCACCTTAGGGCATGCCTCCCAGGGAAAGGAACCCCTAACGGAACTATTCTCCCTGGAAGATGTTTCTTACTAACCATGTAATATAACATAACTAGTTGGGCACTTGTCTGATAAAGCACTAATGACCCCTACGCCTGGTCTCCATGCATGCCCGGTTTTTATAACCGCTAGGGTATTCGGACACACTCCGGACTGTTGGGTCCCGAGGTTGAAGCGAAAAGGTCCGCAAAGACAAACGATCTACAATCCGGCTAGAAGGAATTTTACATGTCATTTTAAAATTACATCGTCAAATTGACTGATTGAACTCCTCTTCAATCCCATCTAACAGGCTGTCTAGTTTACAGTCCCGTTGGGAATATTTCGCGGCCAACTCTACTTGGCCGTACATTAAGCTCACAGGGATCTCCTTCCCATCGGGCCCCACAGGTCCGACCTTGGCCATGTGGTTTGGATCAGCCTTCGTGTATCGCGTCTTCACCATGGCCCAGGCCTCTCTGGCGCCTTGACGGCAGGCCGATATCTTCCACAGACGGAAGCGCTGCCGTACTCCCTGAAGCTTGTCGGCAAGCCCTCCAAGACCCTCGGGTAGGGAGACGGACGGCCATAAGGCCTGGACGACGCCGCTCATCGCCTGCTGAATACGTTCGTGCAGTTGCAGCAGCTCGGGAAGAAGGTCACCCATGGAAGCAGGCATTTCCTCCGCCGGACGACCCGTGAGCACACCTACAGACACATTTCTGTCAATCGACTTCCTCGCCAAACTCTTCTTTTCAAAAGAGTTTGCCACTTACTGTAAATGCCGCGACGAAGCCGCCGATTCTCCTTTACGGAGTCAGACAGCTGGACCCGAACATCTTTTAGTTCTTCGCCCAGCTGGGTGTTGGCATCTTGGAGTTTGTTCCTCTCCTGCTGCACCCTCATAAGCACCTTCTCGCCGGCCTTCAGCTGGCGTAGCAGATGTTGCTTGTCCGGTTCCAGTCCGGCACCCTCTACAATTTAATTGTCAGACTTATGCACACGCCGCACGTCATAAACTACTTATCTTTTCAAAGTATGTATTACCAGAGGGGGTCTCTGTGGCTCCCCCTGCAAATGCTAGTGCGGCCTCAAGTTGGGCCTTGCACTCTTGAAGGTCCTGGGACAGACAGGTATTCTTCTCCGTAAGATCCTGCATAAACAAATGATCCTTAAATTAGGTATTCTAACTATTTTAAGTCTCGGGGGCTACTGGCATATATAACTATTAAAATTCCTCACCCGTATGTCTTTCACATACTGCTCCGTGGCTCTGGTTAGACCATCTCGAGCGGCACGGAGGCGCGCGTCTCCCGCATTAAAGGCATTCAGTGCCTCCAGAGAGAAACATGCGTCACGAAGAACCGTCCGGCGGCGCATGTGATTCATGGCGCTCTCCACCTCAGACCTGGTGGCGGACAGCCTGTCGGCATCCTCCGTTGGAGGAGCATCCGGCTCATGCCTTGTGTTCGCCTCCCCTTCCGGACCACGCGTTGGAGCATGGCTGGCGGAGGCTTGATTGGCAACCTCTCCGGACACTGTCTGGCGAGCGCTCTTTCTCCTGGAAAAATCATGAGCGTTAATATACCTCCTAGGAATCTTTCCCTTAAAAACAACGGTGCGCCATATCGTTGCGGCGACGTGTCAATTCGCGCTGCACTCCTCTTCCGCCTGCTGGGCCGAACTGACCCTTGTTGGTCAGCCGCCGCGGGTTCGGCTTCCCGCCTTAAAGACTCCTCCTGCGATGCACCATTGGTATACGATGGTCAGAAATGAGCATGGATCAAGTGATGGTGTCAGGACTCCGGTCGTAGTCACCTGGGAAGCCGGAGATAAACCGGGGTAGTCAGCCGTAATGGCGACTAGAGCATTGTCCATGCTAAGTTGGTGGAACACCCCGTCAATCAGCTCCACCTTTATGTCCGGATCCTCTTCGGAGGCCGGATCAAGGGATCGTCCCGGATCCTCGGGCTGTGGGGTCAGGCTTTGTATGCCCTCCACGTCCCGGCGCAGCTCCTGCGTCAAAATCACAAAGTGAGACACTTGACTTTGGGAATATGGATCGGATAGATAAACGTCCGCTTACCCAGCTCCGAGGGTTATTCATGGAGAATCCATTCAATGGACTCGTGCGGAGGAAGTCCTCCTTCTCCCCCTTGTACAAGCCGGACAGGATCTTCACCAGATCGGTGGCCGATCCCGGCCCCTTGCGGCCATGACGGGTGGCGTCGTCCTCCCCGTTGAAATCCCACATGGGGTGGCCCCTATATTGGAGCGGCTGCACCCCTCGCATAATGCACGTGGCCATGACTCCAATCATGGTCAATCCGGAGTGGGCCAGTAACCTTATCCGGACCATCAGATATTGGACGCTCCCATCATCTTCCCGTTGAGGGCTCCACGGGCGCCAACTTAGGCGTTTCTTCAAGGGAGCGTTGCTGAACTCCGGGAGGCCGATCCGAACTGGATCCGGCAGAGGGGCGTCCTCCATATAAAACCATTCCAAAGGCCAGTCTTTGGACGCCTTCTTGGGGGTTCCGGATAGATATCCGGTCCCGGCGATGCGGCATATTTCGGCTCCGCCCACTTGATATATCGACCCCTCGTGAGAACAGGGTACGAGGCAAAACAATCCCTTCCACAGCGCTAAATGGGGCTCGACGCTCAAGAATAGCTCGCAAAGAGCTACAAAGCCTGTGATGTGCAGAATGGAGGCAGGTGTAAGGTGGTGAAGCTGGAGTCCATAGAACTCCAGGAGCCCCCGGAGAAACGGATGTATGGGAAATCGAAGTCCCCTTATTAGATAAGGGACGAAGCATACCCGCTCTCCTTTGGAGGGATTGGGGACGCTCTCCGCCTACTTTCCACCCCTGTAGGTGGCTAGTCCGGCTCGAACCGGAACCATGAAGGCTGGGGGAAGATATCCCTCGGTTTGGAGCGTCACTAGTTCACTGTGTGGAACTGAACATCTCCCACAATCTCCTGGCTGAGGGCTGGGAGCGCGAGAGGAGGATCCGCGTCGACTATCCATGATGGAATGGATTTTTGTCAGAGGCGCTTCGATGAGTACTTGTGGAAGGAGGATGGTGTGAGTTGGATCTAGATCCTCGCCTCTCTTATAGGCAGCTCATTCGCGCGGCTAGGGGGTAAAACGCAAAATTACCCTAGCTTTTCGCATTCATACGACACGTGGAAGAGGGCCATTATTGGACGTGGAAGCCAAGGAGCGCAACATTTATAAGGAAGCCGGACACTATCCGGCAGGCACATGGAATTTGAAGGAGAACCCGCCTTGCAACGCCGAAGACAATATACGCGTCGGACTCGTCGTCATTGAAGCCTGGTTCGGGGGCTACTGAGGGAGTCCCGGATTAGGGGGTGTCCGGATAGTCGAACTATCATCATCGGCCGGACTCCAAGACTATGAAGATACAAGATTGAAGACTTCGTCCCGTGTCCGGATGGGACTTTCCTTGGCGTGGAAGGCAAGCTTGGCGATACGGATATGTAGATCTCCTACCATCGTAACCGACTCTATGTAACCCTAGCCCTCTCCGGTGTCTATATAAACCGGATGGTTTTAGTCCATAGGACACAACAACAATCATACCATAGGCTAGCTTCTAGGGTTTAGCTTCCTTGATCTCGTGGTAGATCTACTCTTGTAATACCCATATCATCAATATCAATCAAGCAAGACGTAGGGTTTTACCTCCATCAAGAGGGCCCGAACCTGGGTAAAACATCGTGTCCGTTGTCTCCTGTTACCATCCGCCTAGACGCACAGTTCGGGACCCCCTACCCGAGATCCGCCGGTTTTGACACCGACAATGGCCACGGCAACACAGTCAACAATTTGGCCATGGGTTTGTCCAAGGATCCACGGCTCCCCAAAACATGGGTTCCCCCGGGAAAAAAGAAGAAGATCTCCACGACATATAGAGACCACACTGGCAACCGATAAGGGTACTCCTCTTCCCTTATTTGTGCAAATCTTACGTGTCTGCTTGCACGGTATTCATCCCATAGAAGACACTAGTTGACCGCTTCTTCTTCATACTAGATGTTCCTAGTAACTCGCGATGCATAAGGTTTCTCCTCATATACTATTTCACCTTAGCTAGAGGTCCGTCGCCCCCCTGAATTTCAATTTTTGGTCAGTTGATTCCCAATTAACGGAAGCATTCCCCGGCGTAACAGGCGCTAGTACGCCTATTACGCCGGGGAAGCAGCGCCTTGGTGTTTATCTTAGGGGCGTGTGGGGCCTAGAGCTACTGGCGCCCAATCTGGAGGTCGGCCGGGATTAAAGGGATGGCCTGGGGGCGCTGCCAAGCACGGCGGTGGTGTGAGGTCGAGGGGAGGGCGGGGCGGCAGAGGCAGGGGTCTGGGCCGGTGGTCACTGGCGGTTCGAGAAAGATCGTCAACAGTGACTGGCGGGAGGTAGTTGAAGGTCATCTGCCCGTTCCTCATAGATCGGATGGTTCATTAAAAAAATCGACTGACCTAGTTATTTTCAGTCGACTGTTATCTTAGATATGACCACATGTGGTGGTGTGCTGGAGGAGTACCTGCATTTCCTGTGCTCATATATTACAACATCATACGGAGTAGAATCTAATTTTGTTTGCCATGCAATGTTGTAGAGCTATCATATGTCTCCTGTCATTTCTTTTTCAGCCACCTTCTATCTGCTACTTTTACAGTGCACTAGTTCTCCACACACTTCACCCATACTCTCACTATTGTGTATTTATGCAAGGGTATTTTAGAGTCTGCCTCGAGAGACACAGCAAAGAAAAGAGAGAAGTTGTGCCAGCTTTCTTTGCGGGTAGGCACGACACTTTACAGCGCTATAAAGGGTGCAGTGTTAGCAGATGGAGGCGGTAAACATAGCTCTGGAGTTGATGACCTCGCTCGCAATGAACCACCATCCCAGGTGCTTGCTTTAACTTCGCAGTGTCATATGTGGTTGCATGTTCCATATGGTGTCTAGATTGTATTCGAAAGGCCGAAGTCGGTCTTTATTAAGATAAGGAAAGATATTTTTTACATGAACCACAATCCCGTGAGCACCAGAAGACAAATAGCTAGTCAGGGCACTGGCCGCGCCAGTGACAAGCCCAGCAAAGACATGCATCACCTGGAAGCCAACTAAAAAGCCGTGATGGTGGCGAAGCAGCCCGCCTCCCACCAGGCTCTCAGGACCTAGATGATCATGCTCACCA
Source organism: Triticum dicoccoides (assembly GCF_002162155.2). Taxonomy (NCBI): domain Eukaryota; kingdom Viridiplantae; phylum Streptophyta; class Magnoliopsida; order Poales; family Poaceae; genus Triticum; species Triticum dicoccoides. The sequence continues at coordinate 150,287,053 of NC_041385.1, forward strand.
CTCCAGCTGGATGTCTAGCTTGTATTGCTTCCAATTTGGTTAAATTGCATCTATTTAGCTTACACATTATACCTTTGAATATGACATGCCTTTCTATTTTTGGTACATACTAGTACATCTGTGTATTAACCATGTTCTTACATCAAACTAATGTTCTTGTGTATCCCTCATCAATCACTTATGATGAGCCAGGCAGACAAGTGGACTACTCCTCATTTAAAGAATGCAGCGTCAGCCTCCCGACATGATTCTCAAGAAACAACAAGGCTAGATGAAGATAGTGAACATAGCTCTATAGTTGATTACCGCATTTCCCCTACACTAGCATCGCAGGTGCTTCCTCTAACTTGGTAGCGTGATATGTGGTTGCATGTTGCATATGGTGTCTAGATTGTAATTCTTCCAATCTGGTTAAACTGCATGTGCTAGTCTACTTAGCTTATACATTATACCTGTTAATGTGACATGCCTTCCTGTATTTAGTACATAGTACATCTGTCTATTAAGCATGTCCTTACATAAAACTATTGTTTTTTTGTATCCCGCATCAATCAATATGACAAGACACCTTTAGTATATGCAGTGCGATATTAGTTGCATCTTTCATATGATTTATAGCATGCGCTACTTCTAATTTGTTATAATTCCATTTATGATGGGACACTTTTAACTTGGCAGAGTCATATTGGTTGCATCTTTCATGTGGTGTCTAGCTTGCATTGCTTCTTATTTGTTGGAATGGTTTCTGCTTAGTTTACACAAACAGTTGTGAACATGCCATGTCGTCCTGTTTTTCGTACATATTCCATCCTGGTATCATGTGTTTGCCTTACATCAAAGTAGTGATTGTCAGTATCATGCATGAATGAGTTCTGAAGAGAGAGTTTTATTGCTTTTTCTTGTCGGTTTTACTTGACAATTCAAAATCAATAAAGTGGAAGGAAGTTAGCAAGGCAGCGGATAAAGGTGCTCCTTCCAAATGGAGGGCCTCTACAGTTTCTACTCCTCCACCCCCCAAGATGATTTCCAAGACAACGCATGCATAGACACTCAACAAAGATGTGTTTATGATGAGCACATCTCCCCTAGTGCACCATCACCGGTGCTCCCTCTAACTTGGCACTATTATATGTGGTTACATGTTATGTGTGATGTCTAGCTTGTATTGCTTCTAATTTTGTTGAATTCCATCTGCTTACTTCACACATTATACTTGAATAAGACACGTGTTCCTATTTCTAGAACATACAATATCTGTCTATCACACCATGTTCTTACATCAAATTACTAGTGTTGTGTAACCTGCAACAATCAATTATCATAAGACACATTTGACTTTGGAGTGTGATATAGGTTACATCTCGCATTCTTTTCTAGCTTATACTACTAATTTGTTGAAATGGCACTTATGATGAGACAGTTTTAACTTGGTAGAGTGATATTCGTTGCATCTTTCATATGGTGTCTAGCTTTCATTGCTTCTAATTTGTTGAAATGCCTTCTCCTTAGTTTACACATCATAAGATGTGAATATGCAATGCTGTGAATATGCAATGGCACTAATGATGAGAGACCTCTAACTTGGTAGTGTGATGTTGTTTGCATCTTGCATATGATTTTATTTTTTGTACTGCTTCACATTTGTTTAAACGCCATTTATGATGAGACACTGTTAACTTGGCAGAGCGTTATTTGTAGCATCTTTCATATGGTGTCTACCTTCCATTGCATTGCTTCTAATTTGGTGAAATGTCTTCTGCTTAGTCTACACATCATAGTTCTGGTTATCTCTTCCGTCCTGTTTTTTGTACATATTACATCCTCCTATCATGTGGTTGTCTAACATCAAAGCTCAGTTTGTCTGCATGACGCATCAATTTGTTCTGAAGAACTAAATTGTTATTCGTTTTTCTTGTCGACTTGACTTAACATGGCACAAAGAAAGGGGAAGAAACACAGAATGGCAGGGAATGAGAAGCTGATGAATCCTGCAGATTCTGTTGGTACTGATGGTGCAATAGAAGGTCAAAGTCCAGCGGAAAATTCTACAAACAAGGCATCCCATGCTACACAAGCTGCAAAAAAAGCCAACCAGAAACAAATAGCTGCCACCAAACAAGCAGAGACAGCCCTAGTTCTTGCAACACCTACCACAGTACTACCAGCTGCACGAGTTACTCGTGCGTCAACTGAGCTAGCAGCACGTTCCCAAGCTCCCTTGCCACCTGACACTACTTCCCAAGCACTCTTCACACAAGATGAGTTGGCAAGATTAGATGAACCTTGTGAGCTTCAACAACAAGAAGGTAGTTGTTGGAGTCAAGTTACAGTTGCATGCTTCTTTATATGTAGTCTCACAGTTCGATGTACACTAACACTTCCTATGTTCGTTGTTGGACTAGCACCTAGGTGCAAGAGGAAACAAACATCAGGGATAATGCTCGATAGGTTAACTAAATCTAGAGGAGGAAGAATGGAGATCCATTTTGGGGCAGGTTTAAAAAGGCCACGTGATGCTACAGAGTCAGCCAAGTTACTATTAGAGGCAGCGGTTGCCATTAGGTGTCATGTACGTATCCTCCCAACATGGATTCAGTACAGGAACGACAAAGACGAAACCCATTTCAACACCTTCCTCGACCATTTATCTGTAAGTATGGTTATGTATGGAAACCAGTAATATCATCTTGCTCTATCCCATACTTTCTAGGTTGCTGATAATGAGACTCCCATAATTTTCAACAGATGAGGTTCAAGTTGGATAGCCAAGATGATGCAACCAGACAATCTTGCACCCATGTTTTCAAGTCTGCTCTGCGACAGTATCGGTATAACTTGAGGAAAACTCACTTTGAAGGCAAGGCTAACAGTGAACTTTCCCAAACATCTCAAGTGGAAAATATATTGGATGAAGACTGGAGGGGCCTCGTTAAACACTGGTCTGATCCGAAGTATCAGGTACATTATATATATGTGATCAGATCACATGTTGAAGTCCTATTTATGCATGTGCCACACAAATCTATCTTCTTGTAGGTGAACTGTTCAAAGAACAAGGCCAACCGTATGAAAGTGAAATTCCAACAGACGATAGGATCTCGTAGCTATATTGCACACTGCGAGGCTCTTGTAATTAGCTATTGTTTCACTCTTTTTGTTGTACCATATTACCAGATCTATATTGACTTGTTCCAAATGCAGAGGAAAGCTCTCAAGGACCAAAAAGTGCCTGAACCAAATGCCGTGGAAATCTTCAAGGACTGTCACACCAGCAAGAAGAAGGGCATGACTACACCGGTCAAAGCCGCTGTTGTAAGTCCTTAATCCTCATGCCTTTTAACTACTACTTACTCTGACTTGTGCCTTGAACTGCATGGTTTGCAGCCAATTTCTATTACTCTTTTCAATTTTATACACAATTGTCTTAGCGTATCATTGCACCTTACAAGGTTTAAAAGAGAGGAGTGATGTCCTTTGATCTTGACCCGTAATCTAGTTCTGTGCTGGACTTTCCCACACAACGTTACAATTGCATGTTTGTCTGTTCTCAGTTGTTTTGTGATATGAATGATGTCATATTATGCTTACTGTATTATAAACTTCGTCTCTTTATCCTTAGCCCTCAATACAATGTGAAGAAATAGACAATACATTAGCGATGGTACATGGTCATATGTTTGGAACCTGGTTTTATTATGTAATTTGCAATAAAATACAACTAATATTTTACATGGGTTCACCAGAATAAGTTCTGTATATAGACCAAAGCTATTTTGTTTGGTTTTGCTGCCTCCTTAATATCTTCTGTTCTGGTACTACTAATGTACTTTTCAGCGAGCTATGGAAAAAATGGTGGAACCGCCACCTTCTAAAGGTGGCGTGGCAACTATAACCGCAATGTCAGCTCTTGCTGCAGTAGGTCAGTACATGTCCACTAACAGTGCCAAAAGCACATTCCTGCGTAATACTGGGTTGGTTGTTAAGGCAATCTCGTCCAAACTGCCTCATGATCGAGATATGCAAGCTCAAAGCAATGTTGTATCTGAGCTCCAGACACAAGTCCATTCCCTAACAGAGACCCTTTGTGAAACAAGGAGAGATATTGTTCGATGTCGTCAAGATATGCATGGAGACTATCAGACATTTGCTATGTTCTTCAGGAGCCTAGGAGAAATAAGGCGAGGGTTATAGTGCTCCATCAGACAATACAGCATGAAAACGTAACAGTCGGGTCAAATGAACTGAGCTTCTGAACTTCTGGTGGTGCATTTATCTGCTAGACTGTTAAGTTTTATGCCAACCTTCCTTTTGTTATATAGTTGTAATTTGTTTTGGTGCGATACAAAATTTGTTCTTAACGTGCAGCCACCGGCTGAAGAAAACAGCAAGCCATTTTTGTATAGTGTAGGGTGTTCCCTATATTTGCACTGGTGACGATCTTTGATGCCGAGTGGATGTAATTTGTGCAATCGCCTTAATAGCCTAGCGTCAGTTTCGGCCTTATTTATTTCCTAGTCTTCTTTTTCCCTGGTTTGCTAGTCACTACAAGAAATATGTCAATTAGTGACCTTCTGTCAGTGACCCTGGAAGAATTGGTCATAGATCTATAACCATTTGAGACCAATTGGTCAAAAGTTGTTCGGGGGGCACCAAACCCTAAACCATTGCGACCATTTTGGTCAGAAAGGTCGTAATTTCCTTACACGAAATGGTCATAAAGCAAACAGCGCTAGTCCGCTGCCTTATTTCTAGTTGTTAACGACCAATGTAGATGGTCATAGCCTTGTAAATTGTGGTGGGTTGCGATGACTAGGCGCCATCTCATAAGTTTTGCCTATGTGTCATGTCCATGTGTCAATTTTTGCCCTAGGTTGTGAAGCAACATATATTTCTGTTATTCCAAAAATTCCCAAAAAATTCTCATAAATTGTTTGGATCATATCTTCATCAAATATGTCAAAAACCTTCCTTGCCTAGTTCAAAAATAATTCAACAATATTCATTTTCCTATTCTGTTCAGAGCAGCACTTTGTGAAGGAAGTACCACTTTGGCATGTCCAAATAGTATCCATTTTCTACAATGCTTTCCTATGCTCAAATAACCATCCTACACAAAATGCCAGCTCAATCCATTCATTATTTTGAGCCCAGCTTCAACATTCGTATTTATGTCCAGTGTGGTGGTTTGCAAAGCAAGTACCACCTAGGCTCCTCCTTTTGAGCTGAAAATTTGTGAAGACGGTCTTCTTAGTAACTGATCATCCTCAGCCAAAACTCACGCCCATTAGCCATGTACATTTCCCGTACCGCTAATCAAACACTTGGCTGCTAATTCATGTTTGAGCATCGATCGGTCTCCTCGTGAGAATCTTATGTTGTAATTTTCTTCCTAACACCTACCTGGGGAGTGCCCAACCCACTAGACATGATTAGGCCTCCCAGAACACATGGCAACGCCACAGTCACGCGGTGACCACACGGTAGGCATACGAGTTTACGCGCTCTAGAGTTGGGGCTCTCGGCCACCACCCAAACCTCGACGTATCGCCACCAAACCATGTATATATGATTAAATAGGTACTTATGTAACTAGAAATGATTTTTGGAAAAAATAAATAGCAAACTATGAGGCAGCTGCAGTTCAAATTTGACCCGCTTCCAACTGAATCGGCAGAAATTTGTCTTTTTTACGAGAGGTGGATCAAAACTTTTTACACCCAACCATTTTGTCAACTGTGCATTAAATATGGCCTAGTATTTTATAAAAATGATTTGGTCCAATTTTGCAACAATTATTTGGGAGGTCCTTCACAAAAAACCTCCTTTTGGGCACTCGAAAAATGGAAAATGGTTTTTTCATCCAAAGAAAATGAAAACTTCCTTAGACAACATTGTTTGCCATTCCAATATGCACCCTTGTGCATAATATGAGATCATTTTAACAAACTATGCCATGAATGTGGCCATAAGATTGATCATTTGGCTTGAAAGCCATTGATCTCCATACGTGATAGCTCGTTTCTGAGAACACTTTTTAAAAATAATTGTCGTATTACAAGTTTGTTATTTTTCCTGGGAACTTGGCCACATATAATGGCACAATGCGAAGGTTTCCCATTTTTTTGATTTTTATTGAATTTTTTATGCCCGTTTCAAAATGCGGTCAAAACAGCGGGAATGACCGTTCCTAGCTAGTGGTTGAATATTGGAATTTTTTTGGTGTTTCTCTGATTAAATAGATACTTGTGTACCTATAAATGATTTTTGGAAAAAATATAGAGCAAACTACAAGGCAGCTACAGTTCAAATTTGACCCGCTTCTAGCTGAATCGGCGGAAATTTGTCTTTTTCACGAGAGTTGGATCAAAACTTTTTACACCCAACCATTTGGTCAATTGTGCATTAAATATGGCCTAGTATTTTAAAAAATAATTTGGTCCAATTTTTCAACAATTATTTGGGAGGTCCTTCACAAAAAAACCTCCTTTGGGGCACTTGAAAAATGGAAAATGGTTTTTTCATCCAAAGAAAATGAAAACTTCCTTAGGCAATATTGTTTGCCATTCCAAGATGCACCCTTGTGAACAATATGAGATCATTTGAACAAACTATGCCATGAATGTGGCCATAAGATTGATCATTTGGCTTGAAAGCCATTGATCTCCACACGTGATAGCTCGTTTCTGAGAACACTTTTTTTAAAAATTGCCTTATTACAAGTTTACTATTTTTCCTGGGAACTTGGCCACATATAATGAAACAATGTGAAGGTTTCCCAATTTTTTGATTTTTTTGAATTTTTTATGCCCGTTTCAAAATGCGGTCAAAACGGCGGGAATGACCGTTCCTAGCTAGTGGTTGAATCTTGGAATTTTTTTGGTGTTTCTCTGATTAAATAGATACTTATGTACCTAGAAATGATTTTTGGAAAAAATAAAGAGCAAACTACAAGGCAGCTACAGTTCAAATTTGGCCCGATTCCAACTGAATTGGCGGAAATTTGTCTTTTTCACGAGAGGTGGATTAAAACTTTTTAAACCCAACCATTTGGTCAATTGTGCATTAAATATGGCCTAGTATTTTATAAAATTGATTTGGTCCAATTTTGCAACAATTATTTGGGAGGTCCTTCACAAAAAACCTCCTTTTGGGCACTCGAAAAATGGAAAATGGTTTTTTCGTCCAAAGAAAATGAAAACTTCCATAGGCAACATTGTTTGGAATTCCAAGATGTACCCTTGTGCACAATATGAGATCATTTGAACAAACTATGCCATGAATGTGGCCATAAGATTGATCATTTGTCTTGAAAGCCATGAATCTTCATGCATGATAGCTCGTTTCTGAGAACACTTTTTTTAAAATGATTGCCGTATTACAAGTTTGTTATTTTTCCTGGGAACCTGGCCACATATAATGAAACAATGCGAAGGTTTTCCAATTTTTTGATTTTTTTGAATTTTTTATGCCCATTTCAAAATGCGGTCAAAATGGCGGGAATAACCGTTCCTAACTAGTGGTTGAATCTTGGGATTTTTTTGGTGTTTCTATGATTAAATAGATACTTATGTACCTAGAAATGATTTTTGGAAAAAATAAAGAGAAAATTACGAGGTAGCTATAGTTCAAGTTTGACCCGCTTCCAACTGAATCGGCGGAAATTTATCTTTTTCACGAGAGGTGGATCAAATTTTTTTACACCGAACCATTTGGTCAATTGTGCATTAAATATGTCCTAGTATTTTAGAAAATTGATTTGGTACAATTTTGCAACAAATATATGGTAGGTCCTTCACAAAAAACCTCTTTTCGGGCACTCGAAAAATGGAAAATGAATTTTCCGTGCAAAGAAAATGAAAACTCCCTTAGGCAACATTGTTTGAAATTCCAAGATGCACCATTGTGTACAATATGAGATCATTTGAACAAATATTTGATAGGACTTTCACAAAAAAACTCATTTTGAGCACTGAAAAATGGAATGAAATTTTTTATCTTGAATCGATCATGACCAATTTATATGGTCATAAGGTCATCAAATGGTTTGCTGCGTTCTGATTGGACCATGGGCATATCACGCGGATCACGCATCAACCACCGTCGGATGCTTCCGGATCCAACGGCCCAAACCCACCCGAGCCGAAACCCTAGTCTGTCCTCATGGACATTTTCCACCCCCCCTGCCTCCATTCTTTCTCTCATTCCTCCCTCCCCTGCCTCCATTCTTTCGCTCCAGATCCGCCACCCACCACGTCGCTGCCCCCTCCTTCCCCATCCCGCCGTGGCGAGGAGATCCATTCCTGCCGCCGCCGTCGCCCCCGACCCCTTCTCCTCGATTCAGACCACATCCTCCCACCATAGCTCGCCGCCGGGCCTCCCCCTCCCCTCCTCGCAGATCCAGAGCTGTGAGATCCGTCTCTCTCCGACCTCGACCTGCCCCTCCCGCGATTCCCACCGCC